>NC_089817.1:34352643-34365143 GCF_029633855.1 Hoplias malabaricus
TTTTCATCCAGTCCTTCTTTTTAAACTTGTCCTCGACACGTCTCACTGGACCTCTGCCCGTGCGTCTCATTCTCACCTGAAGACGAAGAATGTCTCTTTAGTTTCTCCTTCTTCTACGTCTCTGAGAAAGACTTCACTCATATATATCTCCCAGAAACGTGCGCGGTTCCTCTGCAGCATTTTCTCTGTGCAGTAACGGCCAGATATTTCCCGAGTGCACTACACCTCCTCGCCGCCTGTGTGGCGCTGTCCACTGCGGTGGTGCTGAAACTCCCCGCTCTCCTGCTCTTTCTCTCTCTGTGTCTCTCTTGGTGTTGGAGCCGGTGGTTGATTCCTCTGTCTCTGAGCATTTTAATGTTTATTTCATGAGATCTGAATAAACACAACACACAGCAAATCTTTATTTATTTTATGCAGATTTCTCTGACAAATCGCTCGTGTTTCTGTTAGCTTCTCTCACTCTCTCTCTCTCTCGCTCTCTCTACCCCTCCCTTCTCTCACTCTGTCTCTCTCTCTTCCTCCCTCCCTCCCTTCTTTCTCTGTGAGCACGTCTTTGCTGCTTTTCCCCTCTTTGACCACATGACGGCAGCTATAGACCAGAGCCTGTGCATCAAGACACAACACTGTCCTACTGTAATCATTATTAGACTGAGCAGCAACAACAATATTAATATTAAAAATAATAATAATAATAATAATAATAATGGTAAAAATACAATTGTTATTATTATTATTATTATTATTAAATACTGTACTAAAACAGATAATATATTATTTTGTAAAATATATAAATATAAATATCAATATTTGTATTATTTTCTGGACTTTCTGGAGTTGTGTAGCTGTCTATTTTTATTTTTTTTTTCTTCCCCTTTGCTCATTTCTGCTGGTGGTGTCTCAGTCTCAGACTCATTCATTTCTCACTGCTCACTCTCTTCACATAGAGAGCTGTGTGTGCCTTTAAGACTGAGAGTGAAGCTGATTGGTCCTGGCTGATGTTTGCTGCACCAATGGCGTGCAGATTTGTACAAAAGAGATCCACTCCCTCCCTCCTCTGTGCTGCCGCTGGGGCTCAGAGCTGAATCCGCTTCCCAACAAAAGAGGCTCTTCCTCCGGTTGGGAACATGCCCTCGCGGCGGCGGTTCGGATGCTGCCTTTGTCTCCTGCAGAAATTCGGATGATGTTCGGACGCCTCCGAGACACGATGGGGATTATAGTGCTTTCGCGGAGGGATATTTGCTGCTGTTTTGTCCTTCCTCTCATCCTCTTGTGGAGTCCCCTCGAGGCGCAGACGCGCTACACCATCCCCGAGGAGCTGAGGGCGGGATCCGTGGTCGGGAATATCGCTAAAGACCTGGTTCTGGACGTGTCCGCGGCGGCAGATCGCAGGCTGAGAATAGCCTCGGGGTCAGGTAAGCAGTACTTCAGCGTGTCTGCGGAGAAGGGCGAGCTCGTTGTGAATGAGCAGATGGACAGAGAAAGCCTGTGCGGGCAGCGCGTGCCGTGCGTGCTGCCTCTGGAGGCTGTGGTTGAAAACCCTCTGCAGCTGCACCGAGTGGAGGTGGAGATCCAGGACATCAACGACAACGCGCCCGGGTTTAACTCGCGGGAACGCACTCTGAACGTCCCCGAGTCTATCACCCCCGGCGCTAAGTTCCTCCTGGACAGTGCGGAGGACCCGGACGTGGGGTCGAACTCTCTACAGTCCTACAGTCTGGACAGGAACAAGCATTTTGTGTTGAATGTAAAAACCCAAGATGGAATTAAAATCCCGGAGCTGGTTCTGGACAAACCCCTGGACCGGGAGAAGCAGGCGGTTCACAAGCTCATACTCACCGCGGTTGACGGCGGGAATCCGGTCAGATCTGGCACGTGCGAGATCACCGTTGTGGTTCTGGATAATAATGACAACGCCCCCCAGTTTGAGAAGTCGTTTTACGAAGCAGCTGTAGATGAGAACCAGCTGGTGGGAAATGACGTCATGAAGGTAAGCGCTGTGGATTTAGATGAAGGGCCCAATGGGGAGGTGGAGTACTTCTTTGCGGACAAAACATCCGATGCGTTAAAGTCCGTGTTTGAAATCAACCCGAAGACCGGCGTGATTAGTGTGAAAGGGCTGCTGGACTATGAACAAGCTAATTTGCATAAGTTTGACGTCCTGGCCAGGGACAGAGGGAACCCACAGATGGAAGGCCACTGTAGCGTGAAAATCAGTGTCAACGACATGAACGACAACGACCCGGACATCGTCATCACCTCCCTGTCCAGCCCAGTGCCCGAAAACGCCTCGGTGAACACCGTGATCGCTCTCATCAGCGCGAGGGACGTGGACTCTGGTCAGAACGGGAGAGTAAATCTCACCCTGGCTCCTGGATCTCCCTTTAAGCTCAGCCCGTCCCTCTCCAACCACTACTCATTGGTCACAAACGGTCCTCTAGATCGAGAGGCTTTCCCAGAGTACCAGCTCACATTAAACGCCATTGATTCAGGTTCCCCACCACGGACTTCTCAAAATACCCTTAAAATCACCGTTTCTGACGTCAATGATAACCCTCCCGTCTTCTCTCAGAGGTCATACACAGTTTACACCCAGGAAAACGCTGCTCTCGGGTCAATACTCTGCTCTGTATCAGCGCACGACCCAGACCTGGGCCACAACGCCAAGATCACCTACTCACTTCTGGACTCCAGAGTTCAGGACGTCCCCATCTCCTCCTACGTCTACATCAACTCTGAGAACGGCAGCATCTTCAGCATGAGCTCCTTCGACTACGAGAAGATGAAGGTGCTGAAGGTCCAGGTTCAGGCGAGAGATCAGGGCTCTCCGTCTCTGAGCAGCAACGCCACGGTCCACGTGTTCATCGTGGACCAGAACGACAACGCCCCCGCCGTCATTTACCCCTCCGCGGCCCTGGGCTCCGTGTCCCATCAGAGGATGCCCCGCTCCGCTAAAGCGGGACACCTCGTGACTAAGGTGACGGCGGTGGACGCGGACTCGGGCCATAACGCCTGGATCTCCTATCGGCTCGCGGAGGCCACGGACGCGTCTCTGTTCGGCGTGAGTTTCCACACGGGAGAGGTGAGGACTAAGCGCTCGGTCTCGGAGCAGGACGACTCCTCTCAGAGACTGCTGATAGAGATCAGGGACAACGGAGAACCGGCGCAGTCCAGCACGGTCACCGTGGAGGTGCTGATAGAGGACGGCTTTCACGAGCCCGTCTCCGAGTCCCGGCAGAAAAGCCCGGAGCTGAATAAGAGGAGCGGCAGGATCACCCTGTACCTGATCGTAGCTCTGGCCTCGGTGTCCTCGCTGTGCTTGATGACCTTCTTCATCCTGTTGGTGAAGTGTGCTCGAGGCAGCAGAGGCGGCTCCAGCTGCTGTATCAGACGGAGCGACTCTGGATATAAGACCCCCAACAGAAACCTGCAGATCCAGCTCAACACCGACGGACCCATTAAGTACGTGGAGGTGCTGGGGGGAGACGTGATGTCTCAGAGTCAATCCTTCGGCTCCTACCTCTCTCCGATGTCCGAGTTCAGTGACTTCACCCTGGTCAAGCCCAGCAGCACCACGGACTTTACAGACACGCTCAACGTGCTGGACGCCTCCCTGCCGGACAGCACCTGGACCTTCGAGTGTCAGCAGGTGAGTGTGTGTTGAAAATGGCGTTATTGGTTTTGTTTGGTTCGTGATCAGTTGCTGATGTCATTGTTCTGCTTCCAAAGATGAACTTCAGAGACGTTCCTCGGTTTCACTGTTGGGTTTATTGTGTTTAGATCAGGTCACATGTTTGGTGCGTGGTTTGTCATGTGATCTGTTTGTTTGTTTCTCTCTCGGAGAGAGGTTTTCTTGGAAGTGAATGTGTTTAGATCTGAGTTCTGCTCAGAAACACTGTCTGGGAGTTCATGGCCAGTCGTAATCACAGAGTAAATGACCTTTCATCCTGCGGACTGCTGCTCTGTTGATGTGTGAGAGGGGTTTTAAAAATGACTTTTTCTTTAAAGGAACACTAGGTTGAGTCTAGTATCAATGTGTGGGGCTAGGGTTAGTTGCATGAATATGTAATTCATATTCACAGCGCTGTCCTGAAGCCCAGGGTGGAGTGTACGGGGTTAAATCAGTGACATAAGCATCTGAATCAGAATTTAGAAAATTTAAAGTGGAGAAATATTCAAAAATATTTGACAAAAATCAGATTATAAACATTCACAGTTAAAAATGCAGATTTTAAAAAGTCAAACCCATAAAGTCAGGTCTTAAAAAAGAGGGCAACCTCTGGGCTTCTCAGGAAAAGCAATCGTCCACAGAGAGATCCAGGGCAGCATTAATCAATCACAGAGCAGTGTCACACCGCCCCAATTCCTGCCCAGAGCCCAAGGTCTTCCCTGAAGTGAACTACACACAGTTGAGCTGTTCCCAACTTCTTTTTTAAAAAAGACACTGCACAGAAATGACACTCTTTACTCGAGAAGTGTCAGATCATTGATACACTTCAGTGGTGATATCTTTAATGTCATTAAACACAGGTGCCTTTATTTAAATGTGTGTTTGTAGATTACTTCTTTGTTGTAACACTTCGTCTTGACAGTAAACCTATTACCTTCGGAGCCCGTTACTTTCCCTTTGAAATGGTTCTACACTTGTGAAGAACATGTGTTTGTGGGAGGAGCAGAGAGGAGTGTGGGTTGTGTCCAAATCCTCTCTGCCACAGAAGCACTGTTAGAACAAAGTAATAATCTACTAACCACACATCCCCTTACTGTCTGTGCTGTGTTTATTTATTCAGCAGGTGGTCAGGGCATCGCTGGGAACCCACTGTAAACAATGTGACACATAATATTAATGAGGAGATTCTAATTTTCAAACTTTTAATGAACATTTATTGAATAAATGAAGTCAATTTAAGCAAGAAAATGGCGTAAATGTTAATAAAATGAACAGTTAAAATGTGTTGGGTTCAGTAAAGACATGTCTATTATTAATTAATAACAGCTCTGAAATCGAACATTGTATAGAAATTATTGGAATTGGACTTGCGAATTTGGTTTTACGATTCAGATCCACAGTAAACTGAGAGCCATATTTTCGAACACTACAAAAAAAAAAAAAAAAAAAAAAAAAAAACACAAACGAGTGAAATTAAACAGTGAATATAACACCGTTTCTGACACAGAAATAACATCAGCAGTAAAAATTCAGAGTGATCTGAAGGGTCTACTTTAACAGAAACCATCGGGTATTTGGCGCGAAAAGAGAAAATGAGATTGGGAAAGAGATTTTTTTTTAAACTTAGCAGAAAACCAAAGAGATTAAAAATAAAAACAAATGTAGCGAGGTTCCTACACAATATTATGAAAACATGCATTCTGATATATTGAGTATGGAATGTTAACATAATACGTAAAATGTTAAATGTTTAGTAAACAGACGAATCTTTGCCTCTGATTTCGTGGTGTGCAGTAATTTGCTGAACTCTATTCAAACGCAGCTCTGTGTATAAAGTGAGAGTGCGCTAGTGCTGCAATGACCGTTTGAAAGTGTAGTCTGACAGAGACTGAGCGTCGTGTCATGGCTTCATTATACCGTCAACAGACACATGAAACAACATGCAAACTACAGGAAGCACAACACCAGCTTCTTAAAACCGTAATTCAGGATTGTAATCACAAAAACACTTTGTTTTTTAATCATACGTTGTTCCTCACCATCTGCTAACTCTCCAGTCTGAGCTCGAAACCGGTCCGTTACCTAGGTCTCTCTCCGGCTCAGAGCAGAGGCATCGGGTGTTTCTTAGGCAACGAAAAGAACTCCAAACTTTAAAAACCACGAACAGAAATGAGGATTACTCTAGTCCTGCTCCGTGGTTTTGCGTTTTCGGATCTCTTAAGGTGGAAATGTCTCCAAACTCCGGAGAACGGCTAACTACGATAGTGAAATTAATACAAAACTAAACACCTCGAGTTACAAATGAGTGTCTCTGGGAATTCAATCAGTGAATTAAAAACCTACAGACAAGTTAAACTTCATCCGCATACAAACACCCCCCCCCCCTCCCCGCCCTCAAACACACCGATCCACCTTAAAAAACGCGTAGCTTAGAACTGCGTCGTGTCCCCACATTTAAGAGCGCCTCAAACTAAATACACAATTTTAGATAAAGATTGTTGTTTCTCTATTAATAATTAAAAAGCTGGTCACTTTGGGAAGTCCGAGGACGTTCAGAACCTAGTGATGCTGGGGTCCACGAGTTTCAGAACGCGCTGTGTATGAAGTGTGTTTAAAATTAAACACCTCCAACGAGTAAAATCTATGACATTTTCTGGATCTTTGATGTTACTCATAAAATAGGAATAAATTCTATTCATTTCCCAGTTCATTTTATTCCGACAAAATTGTGTAAATACTTCATTCAAAAATGTTAAATTTATCTGAACTTTATTTCAAACGTCACAAAGTCTTTTTTACTACGTGTGAGTTACTATTAGTTTTTAATTAAATATGAACTTCCCCCAGTCCCTCTTCCACTCACACTTCTGTATAAGCCTCTGATTAAAGCTGTGTGTGGTGGAGGTCCAGTGGCAGAGTGTAACATCGGTGAGAAATAAATAAATAAATTCAGAGCTGTGTCCTGGGTTTGGTGTAAAGTTAAAGTTAAAGTTAAAGTTAAACAGACGCTGTGTAGATAAAAGGAACAGAAGGAAGTTCAGCCAGGATCCATCTCTCTGTGGACGTTTACTTTTCCTGAGAAGCTCAGGTTGACCTCTGGCCGAGATTTGTCTTTTTTGAGTCTTGAATTTATTGGGTTTGAATTTGTAAAAACCAGGTATTTTTTAAAAAGACTAATAAATTTAAGTTTATAAAAAGTCATACAGTAAATAACTAAAATCATTAAAGCTGCTTGTGTCATTGATTTAGGGTGTGGTTTCATACCCTCTTTCAAAAGTTACACAGTGCAGTTTCTGCGGTGCTGAGCCCAGAGTAGCTACAACAGAGGCTCTGTTCTCTCTGTTAGAGGTCAGTGGAGCATCACAGTGATTTTGAGGCTGTAATATTGCGGTAGAAATACTACATAGTGTTGCTTTAAGGCGTTTTTAAGTAACACAACAAGGGAGTATCAGTGAGGAATACAACACTCACGGTTTAAAAAGAAGAACGAACTGAACCCTGCTGCTGCGACTTTAGTCATTATTCAAATATATTTCTAATAAGATTTTAATGATTATTAGTCGTTTTATCATCGTTATTAATATTTTGATCAATTAATTAATATACAGTCAGCTTGTGAAACGAAGTCCTTTACCTACTCCTGTAGCAGAGCACGTGACTCCTGGGCACGTCCACTCTCTCTCTCTCTCTCTCTCTCTCTGGGCTCATATTAGAGGCACTGTGACTTTAAGAAAACGCTCTGGCCCCTGCCACACGCTATTGGCGCGCGCTCCACCAATGGAAGGCTGATCTGCACAAAAGAGATCCACTCCCTCCCTCCGCCGCAGCTCGAGCACAATGCCACAGCGCACAGGCTCAGAGGCGCGAGGATGTGCGCCAGAGGCAGCGCTTACGTTATCAGCGTCCGCTGGGATTTTTCACGGGAGTAAAATGAGCAGCGGGTCTCCGGAACTCTGTCTCGCCGTTCCCCTTCGGAAATGAGGACTGCGAGGAGGAGGAGGGCCGGGCTGTGGCCCGCGCTGCGGCTCGTGTGCTTCGCCGCGCTGTGGAGCCCAACCGGAGCCCAGCTGCGCTACTCCATCCCCGAGGAGTCGAAGGAGGGCTCCGTCGTCGGGAATCTCGCCAAAGATCTGAGCGTCGGAGCGGCGGAGCTCGCCGAGCGCAGGCTGAGGATAGCGACCGAGTCCGGGGAGCAGTTCTTCGGCCTGGACTCGAGGAGTGGCGAGCTGACGGTGAGGGAGGTGATAGACAGAGAGAGCCTCTGCGAACAAAGCGCCAGCTGCGTGCTGCCGCTGCAGCTCATCATCGAGGACCCTCTGCAGTTCTACCGCGTGGAGGTGGACATTCAGGATATTAACGACAACTCTCCTCGGTTCCTCTCGAGCTCCCACGTTTTAGAAGTCGCAGAGTCGACACTGACGGGGGCCAGGTTTCGTTTAGAGCCCGCCCTGGACCCTGACGTTGGATCTAACGCGCTGCGCACGTATTCCTTAAGTAAAAACGAGCATTTCGCCTTGAATCTAAAGAACAACAAGGATGGGACTAAGGTCCCGGAGCTGGTGCTGGAGAGAGCGTTTGACCGGGAGAAACAGCCTGTTCACCGCCTCGTTCTGACCGCCATCGACGGGGGAAATCCGCCCAGATCAGGGAGCGCGGAAATTACAGTGAGGATCCTGGACGCTAACGACAACGCTCCTGTGTTTGAGAAAGACCTGTACGAGGTTAAAGTGATGGAGAACTGTGCTCCTGGGACGCTGATACTCACTGTACAAGCAAAGGATCTGGATGAAGGGGTGAATAGCCAGATAGAGTACTCCTTTGGGGCTCATACGTCTGAAGCTATTCAGAATTTCTTCGCCATCAACTCAGAAACTGGTGAGTTACTAGTGTCCAAGGATCTTGATTATGAAAGCGGTAAATCTTTTGAGTTTGACATAAGAGCTAAAGATAAAGGAACCCCAGTGATGGAAGGTCATTGTAGAGTCCAGGTGGCAGTAGTGGATGTGAATGATAACGCTCCAGAAATCTCCATAGCCTCCTCACCCAAGCCTGTGAGAGAGGACGCCACCGCCGGGACCATGGTGGCTTTAATAAACGTAAAAGACCTAGATTCAGGTTTAAACGGAAATGTAACTTTGACGACGTCTTCTAACCACCCTTTTAAACTGAAGCCCACATTTTCTAATCACTATGCGCTGGTGACTGACGGGAGATTAGACCGCGAGCAGTTCCCAGAATATAACATTGAGCTTAAAGCCTCAGACTCTGGGTCTCCGCCTTTATTTACAAGCACCATAGTAAAGGTGAATATATTAGACGTGAACGACAACCCCCCTGTTTTCTCTAAGCCCGAGTACTCAGTGTACGTTAAAGAGAACTGTGCCCCAGGGACAGTGGTGTCATCAGTGTCTGCCTCGGATCTAGACACAGGGGACAATGCTAAGATCGTTTACTCCATCATTGAATCCAAAAAACAAGACGTCCCGGTCTCCTCTTACTTCTACATCAACTCTGAGAACGGCAGCATCTTCAGCATGAGCTCCTTCGACTACGAGAAGATGAAGGTGCTGAAGGTCCAGGTTCAGGCGAGAGATCAGGGCTCTCCGTCTCTGAGCAGCAACGCCACGGTCCACGTGTTCATCGTGGACCAGAACGACAACGCCCCCGCCGTCATTTACCCCTCCGCGGCCCTGGGCTCCGTGTCCCATCAGAGGATGCCCCGCTCCGCTAAAGCGGGACACCTCGTGACTAAGGTGACGGCGGTGGACGCGGACTCGGGCCATAACGCCTGGATCTCCTATCGGCTCGCGGAGGCCACGGACGCGTCTCTGTTCGGCGTGAGTTTCCACACGGGAGAGGTGAGGACTAAGCGCTCGGTCTCGGAGCAGGACGACTCCTCTCAGAGACTGCTGATAGAGATCAGGGACAACGGAGAACCGGCGCAGTCCAGCACGGTCACCGTGGAGGTGCTGATAGAGGACGGCTTTCACGAGCCCGTCTCCGAGTCCCGGCAGAAAAGCCCGGAGCTGAACAAGAGGAGCGGCAGGATCACCCTGTACCTGATCGTAGCTCTGGCCTCGGTGTCCTCGCTGTGCTTGATGACCTTCTTCATCCTGTTGGTGAAGTGTGCTCGAGGCAGCAGAGGCGGCTCCAGCTGCTGTATCAGACGGAGCGACTCTGGATATAAGACCCCCAACAGAAACCTGCAGATCCAGCTCAACACCGACGGACCCATTAAGTACGTGGAGGTGCTGGGGGGAGACGTGATGTCTCAGAGTCAGTCCTTCGGCTCCTACCTCTCTCCGATGTCCGAGTTCAGTGACTTCACCCTGGTCAAGCCCAGCAGCACCACGGACTTTACAGACACGCTCAACGTGCTGGACGCCTCCCTGCCGGACAGCACCTGGACCTTCGAGTGTCAGCAGGTGAGTGTGTGTTGAAAAAGCCATTAGCAGCAGGTGTGTGTTCTACGAGGATTATTTTTTGTGCTGGAAAAGAAAAGCCTGAGTTGTTGCTCTGTGTTTCATGAGCTGCTTTTTCCTTCTCACTAATGACACACTGGAAGTCTACATCTCACACATGGAACAATCAAACACGTGTGTGTGTGTGTGTGTGTGTGTGTGTGTGTGTGGTGGGGATAGTTATACACAGTCATACGCAAATGCTTTGGTGTCCATTTTGAAATCATTTGTTGATGTTGTGGTTATTTTCTAAAAGGAAATACACACGTTTCTTCGCACTAACTGTTTATTTCCTGAGTTTAATGCTTAAAGAGGAAAGTATAACACACATGGCACAGTTTAGACTTCATGTTCCCAGAGAGCTTGTGGATGTGGGCGGGTTCTCACTGAGGTGTAGTGCCATTGATCAGGCCCAGTCTGGGGAAGGACTTGGCTCTGCTGGACATAGCACAATGGATGTGGCCCTAACATTGACCTCTGGTGACATTTGGCCCTGATGAGGTGTTTGTGGGACCCTCAGGTGGTAAAGATGTGGTCACTCCTTGTGGCACAGGTGGGGCTTGAGGATGGAGAGTGTGGGTCAGACACAGGCCATGGGTTTGTGCTCTGGGTGTTAAGGTTTAAACTGAACTCAACAAGAAAGTACTTTTTAAGCAGCAAAATATAAAGATTCATGTAAAATCTGTCTAATTCACCACACTGTGACACAGTTACATAGTGAGATCTTTTAAAGTTTGCTGATGTCACAGGTGTGTGATTCACTCATTTAACTTTAGTCTGTTGTTATTTAATGACGTCTGCGAGTGTTTTAGCTTCAAATTCAGGGGGAGGTTGTGTCACTTCAACTGAGAAAACCACAGCTCTTTTTTGGTGGCAGTCAGTGCTTTGTTTCTTTGTAGAAATCACAACCTCATTTCTGTTTGTTTTTTCAGTGTGTAGAAGGAAGGTGGTGGTGGTGGGGGGGGGGGGGGGTGTAAGGGTGCTCAACTCATCAACTCATTAATTATCAGTACAGTTGATTCTGTAGCTACTTTTCACTGAGCACACGTCACTCAAAACACACCAGGACAAATCAGATTTTGTGTCACACACAGTGACTCAGACATAGCACAGGCAGCAGTGACCCCTTCGGTGACCCCTCACTCACATGGAAAGAAAACAAAGTCAAATGAAGATTTATAAGAAAAACAGATTAAAAGAATATAAAGATGTATGAAGGTAAAAAAAAATATTTAAAAAATGTACAGACTTTAAATAAACAAATAGATAAATATTCATTCATTCATTCATTCATTCATTATCTGTAACCCTTATCCAGTTCAGGGTCGCGGTGGGTCCAGAGCCTACCTGGAATCATTGGGCGCAAGGCTGGAATACACCCTGGAGGTGGCGCCAGTCCTTCACAGGGCAATAGATAAATAAATAAACAAATATATAGCAAACATTAAGAAATTAAATAAAAATGAAAAATGTAAAAATATTTACAGAAATAAAAGTATAACTAATGGAAGTGTGCAGAGAACAGTATGTAACCAGTGTTTAATACAGAGGTGGACTGTGACGTGTAAAGTACCATCACAACAAACACACAGCAATTAGTTATTCGTTTAAAGAACTGATGAGAGACATTTTAAATTAATTGTTTTAACGCCCAAATTAAAATCTACCTGTGTGTGTGTGTGTGTGTGTGTGTGTGTGTGTGAGAGAGAGAGAGAGAGAGAGAGAGAGAGAGAGAGAGAGAGACCTATTATTGTCAGTAATAAAGCCTCAGTGGAGCACTTGCGCTGTCCAGTGTGGTGGTGCTGAAAGTTGTGCGCCATAAAAGTCCTTCTCCTCCCAATATATTTCCCTCTCTTTCTTCGTGAAGCTGATGTTCAGATTATTATTTTTATTGATGAACAGTTCGGTTTCCTCCTACACCACATTTTAAATGGTGTTTGAACCCGTGTTTGATTTTAAAATTCATCCTTTATCGACTTCTCCGTCTGCGCTCCGTCTTCTCGGTGTCATTCAGTTCCACAGCTGCTTTACGCCGCACTGTCTCTTTAAGAAAGCAGCGTGTTTCTCCTCTCAGTCTATTGGTTCCCCCTGCACCAATGAGGAGCCAGTAGAGCACAAAGAGATCCACTCCCTCCCCTCTCGGTTGTGTCATTACGCTCACAAGAGGAGCTCCAGCCTCCAGCAGCGGCTGCGCGCGGACAGATTCTCTCCTTCCCGCCGCAGACAAAGGACTTCCCTGAGCCTGCGATGATTCACGCGCTACGACACCGCGCGCCGGACCGTGGATACAGGAGATGGAGACTGCGATGAGAAAACGGTGGCTCGCGGGGCTGCTTCACGCTCTGGTTGTGTGGAGTCTAACCGAGGCTCAG
>NC_089817.1:34370143-34400059 GCF_029633855.1 Hoplias malabaricus
GGACACGCGGCACGTTCACGCTCTGAAGGAGGAGAAACACTGACTGATGGAATTATCAAACCGTTCGCGGAGATGAAACACGGAGCGAACGGAGGGTGGAGACAGGCGGCGCTCTGGCTGCTGGGCTTCGCTCTTCTGTGGGATAGAACCGGAGCCCAGACTCGCTACACGATCCCCGAGGAGGTGAAGGAGGGCTTCGTCGTGGGGAACCTCGCTAAGGACCTCGGTTTAGACGTCTCGGATGTCGCCTCCCGTAAGTTGCGAATAGCCTCAGACTCTAACAGACAGTATTTCCGCGTGGACTCGGAAAAGGGCGAGCTGCTGGTGAATGGTAGGATCGACCGGGAAGGCGTCTGCTCTCAGAGCGCGGCGTGTGTCCTGCCACTGCAGGTCGTTATTGAGAATCCTTTACAGCTGCGCCGCGTCGAGGTGGAGATACAGGATATAAACGACAACTCGCCCAATTTCCACACGAAAGATGCCACCTTAAAAATGCCAGAGTCTATCGCTCCTGGGGCTCGGTTTCTTTTAGAAAGCGCAGAGGATTCGGACGTGGGCAGCAACAGTTTAAACTCTTATTCTCTGAGCAGAAACGACTTCTTTCGCCTGAATGTGAAAGCGCTAAAAGACAGAAGGAAAGTGCCGGAGCTGATTGTGGAGAAAGCGCTGGACAGAGAGAAGCAGGCCGTGCATAAGCTGACACTGACGGCGCTGGACGGGGGGAACCCGGTGAGGTCTGGCGCTGCTGTGCTTCAGATCATTGTCCAAGACGTAAACGACAACGAGCCGAAATTCGACCTTCCTGCGTACAAAGCGCACGTGGCTGAGAGCGCTGGCGTGGGCGCGAGCGCTCTGACTGTGCACGCCACCGACTTAGACGAAGGTCTGAATGGCGAAATACAATATCAGTTCTGCACACACACCACCGAGCTGGTGAAGCGGGCTTTCCGAGTCAACTCCACGTCAGGAGACGTCACGGTGATCGGACATTTAGATTACGAGATCACCAAGTCATACACGTTTGATGTCTGCGCGAAAGATCAAGGCAACCCAGACCTGGAGGGTCATTCCTCCGTTCAAATAGACGTCGTAGATGAAAACGACAACCCTCCTGAGATTATCCTGACGTCACCGCCCAGCCCCGTGCCCGAAAACGCCACCGTGGGGACCGTGGTAGCCCTCATTAACGTCAGAGATTTGGATTCTGGTGAAAATGGCAAAGTCCAGTTAAACATCCCCCTGCATTTCCCTTTTAAACTGAAACCCTCCTTCGATAACCACTACTCCCTGGTCACCGCCTCAGCCTTGGACCGTGAACTTCAGGCAGAATACAACGTAGAAATAGTGGCCCATGATTCTGGACTGCCATCTTTAAAAACAACAGAATTCGTGAACGTGAAAGTCCTGGATGTGAACGACAACGCTCCCGTGTTCTCCCAGCCTTCGTACACCGTGTACATACCGGAGAATAACGTAGCGGGGGCCTCGCTGTTTTCCGTAGCCGCTGTAGACAAAGACGTGGATAGAAACGCTGTGGTGACGTATTCACTCGTGGATTCAAAAGTGAATCAGATCCCGGCGTCTTCTTACTTCTACATCAACTCTGAGAACGGCAGCATCTTCAGCATGAGCTCCTTCGACTACGAGAAGATGAAGGTGCTGAAGGTCCAGGTTCAGGCGAGAGATCAGGGCTCTCCGTCTCTGAGCAGCAACGCCACGGTCCACGTGTTCATCGTGGACCAGAACGACAACGCCCCCGCCGTCATTTACCCCTCCGCGGCCCTGGGCTCCGTGTCCCATCAGAGGATGCCCCGCTCCGCTAAAGCGGGACACCTCGTGACTAAGGTGACGGCAGTGGACGCGGACTCGGGCCATAACGCCTGGATCTCCTATCGGCTCGCGGAGGCCACGGACGCGTCTCTGTTCGGCGTGAGTTTCCACACGGGAGAGGTGAGGACTAAGCGCTCGGTCTCAGAGCAGGACGACTCCTCTCAGAGACTGCTGATAGAGATCAGGGACAACGGAGAACCGGCGCAGTCCAGCACGGTCACCGTGGAGGTGCTGATAGAGGACGGCTTTCACGAGCCCGTCTCCGAGTCCCGGCAGAAAAGCCCGGAGCTGAACAAGAGGAGCGGCAGGATCACCCTGTACCTGATCGTAGCTCTGGCCTCGGTGTCCTCGCTGTGCTTGATGACCTTCTTCATCCTGTTGGTGAAGTGTGCTCGAGGCAGCAGAGGCGGCTCCAGCTGCTGTATCAGACGGAGCGACTCTGGATATAAGACCCCCAACAGAAACCTGCAGATCCAGCTCAACACCGACGGACCCATTAAGTACGTGGAGGTGCTGGGGGGAGACGTGATGTCTCAGAGTCAGTCCTTCGGCTCCTACCTTTCTCCGATGTCCGAGTTCAGTGACTTCACCCTGGTCAAGCCCAGCAGCACCACGGACTTTACAGACACGCTCAACGTGCTGGACGCCTCCCTGCCGGACAGCACCTGGACCTTCGAGTGTCAGCAGGTGAGGGATGCGGTACGCTTTGTTTCAGCCCAGTTTTCCTTCAGTCTACACCTGTGGAAGTGAGTTTCTGAGAGAGGAGTGGTGTATATTTGATTGACAGTCTGTTCCGCTTCCTCAGTGTTAAGGGGAAGCTTGTGGTGTCTAAAGACCGTGTTAAAGTGTTGATTGTTCACCGTGGCACCTGTTAAAGGTCTAAAATCAGCTGCTGTCTATTTCTCTGATTGTGAATTCGCAGTAAAGTGCTCCCATCTCCACGTGCTGCGTTTATAACGTGTCTGACTCGTTGTTGGTTCCAGAGCTGGTCTTGTGTCAGTTCTCAGAAAGAGCATGTTTTTTTCCTGGCTGTTGTTTACACATCTGAACGCCATTTTGTAAAACATATTTCCATGGGTTATTCCCTTCCCCTGCACGCGCATGTCCGTCTATAGTGTGGAAACAACACAGTTAGATTAGCTGAAACGTCCATTAGCTCTTTCTTCATGAGGTAAGGCGAACAGGAGGCTACATGCTAACGCACAGAAGCGCCACGCTAATGGATCAGTTCCTTTGTGAATATGGGCAGAAACACTTTAAAGCTCAGAGTTCATTCTAATAATCGTCATAAGTTGAGTATATTTCAGTAAAAACACAGATCTGACTGATTACGTTTAAAAACGGACACAATTACAGTCCGGAGTCAACTCCAAATTCAAACCACAAAACAATAACGAATACACATCAGATTCGTCTGAAATGATGTAAATGAAAACAGTAACATTTACAGAACGTGTGCTGCATTTACTAAACGTTCTAAACGGAAGTTAACGTAGAATAAACCATCAGAACCGCGCTAGGTCACCTCTGTTTTTATTCAGTTTAATATCTGGATCATTAAACACGCGCCAAGGAACATTAGCCACACGTCACAGCGGTGACATCTTAGTTTTAAAAATAAATTATTGATATTATTTATTAATATTTAGTATTTAATAATTATCCTACGCTATAGACTTTTAATCATTGTTTATGGAGTGATATTTTACAGCGTCACACTGTAAACGGAATGTAGACTAAATGTTCATGGGATGGGTTATGATGTGTGTGTGTGTGTGTGTGTGTGTGTGTTTATCCTCGATGATGTAAAGTGTGTAATGGCTTGACTGCTGTGACGTTGTAAATCATTAAGTGATCAGTAGCTGGTGCCCAAAGTGTACGTTATTACATTTTCAGATGAAGTCGATGTGTTGAAGTTAAATGTAACTGAAGGTGAAAGTTAAGGCTCCACACAGTGAATGGACGTCTATGTGATGGCCCCACGGTTCATGAAAACACAGTTGTATGTGTGTGTTCCTGGGCTTTGTGTGAGCACCTCCTCCACACTCGGACTGGTCAGAATTATCGTTTAATCCTCAGAGAAGAAAAAGAAGCAAAGCCCTTGTGCTTTAAAATAAACTGACTTCATAATAATAAAAAAATATATTAATATTAATTCTAGTCTTTTCTCTAGAGTCAGTGCTCGTGAATACATCAGAATTAAACTGTGCACATGGCTCAGATCTGAAAGAGTGTGAAGGTTTACAGAGATGATGAAGTGTTACCCATCATCAGCACTGAGATCACAGCAGAAAACCTGCCTCTGTGGGGAACCCTCAAGGGAACATAATTACCCCTGATTCTATTGGAATTCTAGAATTTAAAACTGTGCTGAGTTCATTCTCCATTGAGTTTCATCTCCAGGACTTTTATTGTGTTCTTTTATTCTCCACAGTTGTATAATGAAAGATTACAGAGATCCCCCTCTCCTTCTGGAGAAGAGAATGTAATAAACCTTTAGGAACACAACTGGACTCTAACACCACTGTTTATACCTTTAAAGATACACTACACTGTTTGTACCTTTAAAGATACACTACACTGTTTGTACCTTTAAAGATACACTACACTGTTTGTACCTTTAAAGATACACTACACTGTTTGTAGCTTTAAAGATACACTACACTGTTTATACCTTTAAAGATACACTACACTGTTTGTACCTTTAAAGATACACTACACTGTTTGTACCTTTAAAGATACACTACACTGTTTGTACCTTTAAAGATACACTACACTGTTTGTACCTTTAAAGATACACTACACTGTTTGTAGCTTTAAAGATACACTACACTGTTTATACCTTTAAAGATACACTACACTGTTTATACCTTTAAATATACACTACACTGTTTGTGCCTTTAAAGATACACTACACTGTTTGTAGCTTTAAAGATACACTACACTGTTTATACCTTTAAAGATACACTACACTGTTTATACCTTTAAAGATACACTACACTGTTTGTACGTTTAAAGATACACTACACTGTTTGTACCTTTAAAGATACACTACACTGTTTGTACCTTTAAAGATACACTACACTGTTTGTACCTTTAAAGATACACTACACTGTTTGTACCTTTAAAGATACACTACACTGTTTGTACCTTTAAAGATACAATACACTGTTTGTACCTTTAAAGATACACTACACTGTTTGTACCTTTAAAGATACACTACACTGTTTGTACCTTTAAAGATACACTACACTGTTTGTACGTTTAAAGATACACTACACTGTTTGCAGCTTTAAAGATACACTACACTGTCTGTACCTTTAAAGATACATTACACTGTTTGTACCTTAAAAGATACACTACACTGTTTGTACGTTTAAAGATACACTACACTGTTTGCAGCTTTAAAGATACACTACACTGTTTGCAGCTTTAAAGATACACTACACTGTTTGTACCTTAAAAGATACACTACAACGTTTGTACGTTTAAAGATACACTACACTGTTTTTACGTTTAAAGATACACTACACTGTTTGTACGTTTAAAGATACACTACACTGTTTGCAGCTTTAAAGATACACTACACTGTTTGCAGCTTTAAAGATACACTACACTGTCTGTACCTTTAAAGATACACTACACTGTCTGTACCTTTAAATATACACTACACTGTTTGTACCTTTAAAGATACACTACACTGTTTGTACCTTTAACGATACACTACACTGTTTGTACCTTTAAAGATACACTACACTGTTTTTACGTTTAAAGATACACTACACTGTTTGCATCTTTAAAGATACACTACACTCTTTGCATCTTTAAAGATACACTACACTGTTTGTACCTTTGAAGATATTCTACACTATTTGCATCTTTAAAGATACACTACACTGTGTGTACCTTTAAAGATACACTACACTGTTTGTACCTTTAAAGATACACTACACTGTTTGTAGATTTAAAGATACACTACACTGTTTGGACGTTTAAAGATACACTACAGTCTTTGTACGTTTAAAGATACACTACACTCTTTGTACGTTTAAAGATACACTACACTCTTTGTACGTTTAAAGATACAGTACGTTTAAAGATACACTACACTGTTTGTACGTTTAAAGATACACTACACTGTTTGTACCTTTAAAGATACACTACACTGTTTGTAGATTTAAAGATACACTACACTGTTTGGACGTTTAAAGATACACTACACTGTTTGGACGTTTAAAGATACACTACACTCTTTGTACGTTTAAAGATACACTACACTCTTTGTACGTTTAAAGATACAGTACGTTTAAAGATACACTACACTGTTTGTACGTTTAAAGATACACTAAACTCTTTGTACGTTTAACGATACATTACACTGTTTGTAGCTTTAAAAATACACTACACTGTTTGTACATTTATAGATACACTACACTCTTTGTACGTTTAAAGATACACTACACTGTTTGCACGTTTAAAGATACACTACACTTTTTGTAGCTTTAAAGATACACTACACTGTTTGCATCTTTAAAGATACACTACACTGTTTGTACATTTAAAGATACACTACACTGTTTGTACATTTAAAGATACACTACACTTTTTGTAGCTTTAAAGATACACTACACTGTTTGTATGTTTACAGATACACTACACTGTTTGTACGTTTAAAGATACACTACACTGTTTGCATCTTTAAAGATACACTACACTGTTTGTACGTTTAAAGATACACTATACTGTTTGCATCTTTAAAGATACACTACACTGTTTGTACGTTTAAAGATACACTACACTCTTTATACGTTTAAAGATACATTACACTGTTTGTACGTTTAAAGATACACTACACTCTGTATGTTTAAAGATACACTACACTCTTTGTACGTTTAAAGATACATTACACTTTTTGTAGCTTTAAAGATACACTACACTTTTTGTACGTTTAAAGATACACTACACTTTTTGTAGCTTTAAAGATACACTACACTTTTTGTACGTTTTTTGTACGTTTAAAGATACACTACACTTTTTGTACGTTTAAAGAAACATTACACTGTTTGTAGCTTTAAAAATACACTACACTGTTTGTACATTTAAAGATACACTACACTCCTTGTATGTTTAAAGATACACTACACTGTTTGCACGTTTAAAGATACACTACACTTTTTGTAGCTTTAAAGATACACTACACTGTTTGCATCTTTAAAGATACACTACTCTCTTTGTACGTTTAAAGATACACTACACTGTTTGTAGCTTTAAAGATACACTACACTGTTTGTACGTTTAAAGATAGACTACACTGTTTGCTTCTTTAAAGATACATTACACTGTTTGTACGTTTAAAGATACACTATACTGTTTGCATCTTTAAAGATACACTACACTCTTTGTACATTTAAAGATACACTACACTGTTTGTACGTTTAAAGATACACTACACTCTGTATGTTTAAAGATACACTACACTCTTTGTACGTTTAAAGATACATTACACTCTTTGTACGTTTAAAGATACACTACACTTTCTTTAGCTTTAAAGATACAGTACGTTTTTTGTACGTTTAAAGATACATTACACTTTTTGTACGTTTAAAGATACATTACACTGTTTGTACGTTTAAAGATACACTACACTCTTTGTACGTTTAAAGATACATTACACTCTTTGTACGTTTAAAGATACACTACACTGTTTGTAGCTTTAAAGATACACTACAGTGTTTGTACGTTTAAAGATACACTACACTCTTTGTACGTTTAAAGATACACTACACTCTTTGTACGTTTAAAGATACATTACACTTTTTGTAGCTTTAAAGATACACTACACTTTTTGTACGTTTAAAGATACACTACACTTTTTGTACGTTTTTTGTACGTTTAAAGATACACTACACTTTTTGTACGTTTAAAGATACATTACACTCCTTGTATGTTTAAAGATACACTACACTGTTTGCACGTTTAAAGATACACTACACTTTTTGTAGCTTTAAAGATACACTACACTGTTTGCATCTTTAAAGATACACTACTCTCTTTGTACGTTTAAAGATACATTACACTGTTTGTAGCTTTAAAGATACACTACACTGTTTGTACATTTAAAGATACACTACACTTTTTGTAGCTTTAAAGATACACTACACTGTTTGTACGTTTAAAGATACACTATACTGTTTGCATCTTTAAAGATACACTACACTCTTTGTACATTTAAAGATACACTACACTGTTTGTACGTTTAAAGATACACTACACTCTGTATGTTTAAAAATACACTACACTCTTTGTACGTTTAAAGATACATTACACTCTTTGTACGTTTAAAGATACACTACACTTTCTGTAGCTTTAAAGATACACTACACTTTTTGTACGTTTTTTGTACGTTTAAAGATACATTACACTTTTTGTACGTTTAAAGATACATTACACTGTTTGTACGTTTAAAGATACATTACACTGTTTGTACGTTTAAAGATACACTACACTCTTTGTACGTTTAAAGATACATTACACTCTTTGTACGTTTAAAGATACACTACACTGTTTGTAGCTTTAAAAATACACTACAGTGTTTGTACGTTTAAAGATACACTACACTCTTTGTACGTTTAAAGATACACTACACTCTTTGTATGTTTAAAGATACACTACACTGTTTGTAGCTTTAAAGATACACTACACTGTTTGTAGCTTTAAAGATACACTACACTGTTTGCATCTTTAAAGATACACTAGACTGTTTGCATCTTTAAAGATACACTACACTGTTTGTACGTTTAAAAATACACTACACCTTTTGTAGCTCTAAAGATACACTACACTGTTTGCATCTTTAAGGATACACTACACTTTTTGTACCTTTGAAGATACACTTCACTGTTTGTAGCTTTAGTGACAGTAATGAACCTCTACAGTATCTTTTATTTTTATTTATTGTCTGAGAGTGTAGGACAAACTCAGTAAATTCCTGTGACGCGTTGAAACAGAACATTTTTTCCCCATTATTTCATGCGGAGCGAGGTGCGCTTCCCATTGCTGCTCTTATCATGTCTGGCCCTTTAAGGCGCCTCTCCGGCTCGCAGCCTATTGGAGCGCTGTCCACCAATAGGGTGCTGAAGCACACAAAGAGATCCACTCTCCGAGCCTCAGCCTCTCAGAGCTTCTGCCAAAGCTCAGACGTTGACAATGAGGGGTCGCCTGAAAAGCCAGCGCCTGAGGACCGCATCCGTGGATTAACACTCGGGGTCTTCGGATGGGGGTTTGCGATGTTTTCCCGAGGCACGTTCACCAGCATCACGGCTGTGGAGATGGCGGTGCTAAGGTGCTTTTCATGGCGGGAGCTGTGGCTTCTCTGCCTCTCTTGGAATACAATAGCGGCGCAGATTCGCTACTCCATCCCGGAGGAGCTGAAAACGGGCTCCGTGGTCGGAAACATCGCCAAAGACCTGGACCTGAAACTGTCTGATATTTCCGAGCGCAGGTTACAGATAGCAGCGGAGACGGGTAAGCAGTATTTCAGCGTTGATTTAGGGAAGGGGGAGCTAGTCATCGCCGATAGAGTCGACAGGGAGGAGATCTGTGGATCCACCCCCAAGTGCACGTTAACGCTGGAAGCCGTTATAGAAAACCCCTTACAGATGTATCGCGTTGAAATTGATATTCAGGACATTAACGATAACTCTCCATCGTTTGCAAACAGTCAGATCGTCGTTAACGTGGAGGAGGCTAAAGTGCCAGGAGCACGGTTCCGTCTAGAGTCTGCAAAAGACCCAGATATTGGCTCCAATACTCTAACCTCATACGCCCTGAGCAAGAACGACCACTTTGTGTTGAGCGTGAAAAACAAAGACGGAACCAAAGTCCCAGAGCTGGTTTTAGAGAAGGCTTTAGACCGAGAGAAGGAGTCCGCGCATAGCCTCGTGCTGACTGCAGTGGATGGTGGAACCCCTTCGCGGTCTGGGAGCACAGCTGTAATCATCCGGGTCCAGGACAGTAATGATAACCCACCTGTATTCGAACGACCCTCGTATAAAGCCAGGGTCCCTGAGAACACCCCAAAGGGGACAGTCATCTTAACAGTTAAAGCTAAAGACTCGGACGAAGGGGCTAATGGCGAACTAATGTATTCATATGACCCAAACACGCCAATCAGCATTCAGAACCTATTCTCCATTGATTCAGAACAGGGAGCCGTCTCTGTAACAGAGACCCTAGACTTCGAGACAGTCAGCACGTTCAAGTTCGAGGTGATAGCCTCGGACAAAGGCTCCTCGCCGCTGGAGGGCCTCTGCAGTGTCGAGGTTGACATAATAGACGTCAATGACAATGTCCCTGAGATCGTATTGAAATCTGTTCCTAAGCCGGTGAGAGAAGACGCAGCGCCTGGTACCGTAATAGCGCTAATAGGCGCGAAGGACAGTGACTCTGGAGACAATGGGAAAGTCCGTCTGAGCTTACAGCCAGGTTTACCTTTCACTATTAAACCCTCCATTTCAAACTACTACGCTTTAGTCACGGATTCAAATCTGGATCATGAAACCTCCCCTAAATACACAGTGGAGATCGTAGCTCGAGACGCCGGAGCCCCTCCCCTCGAGTCTAGAACACAAATAACGGTGGATGTTTTAGACGTAAACGACAACCCCCCAGTCTTTACGCAGGCGTCATATACGGTGTACGTCAAAGAAAACATTGGCGCGGGCAACGTGTTGTTTACAGTCTCCGCAAACGACCCGGATCAGGGAGAGAACGCTAAAGTGACGTATTCAATTTTAGAGTCAAAAAATAAAGACGTCCCGGTCTCCTCTTACTTCTACATCAACTCTGAGAACGGCAGCATCTTCAGCATGAGCTCCTTCGACTACGAGAAGATGAAGGTGCTGAAGGTCCAGGTTCAGGCGAGAGATCAGGGCTCTCCGTCTCTGAGCAGCAACGCCACGGTCCACGTGTTCATCGTGGACCAGAACGACAACGCCCCCGCCGTCATTTACCCCTCCGCGGCCCTGGGCTCCGTGTCCCATCAGAGGATGCCCCGCTCCGCTAAAGCGGGACACCTCGTGACTAAGGTGACGGCGGTGGACGCGGACTCGGGCCATAACGCCTGGATCTCCTATCGGCTCGCGGAGGCCACGGACGCGTCTCTGTTCGGCGTGAGTTTCCACACGGGAGAGGTGAGGACTAAGCGCTCGGTCTCGGAGCAGGACGACTCCTCTCAGAGACTGCTGATAGAGATCAGGGACAACGGAGAACCGGCGCAGTCCAGCACGGTCACCGTGGAGGTGCTGATAGAGGACGGCTTTCACGAGCCCGTCTCCGAGTCCCGGCAGAAAAGCCCGGAGCTGAACAAGAGGAGCGGCAGGATCACCCTGTACCTGATCGTAGCTCTGGCCTCGGTGTCCTCGCTGTGCTTGATGACCTTCTTCATCCTGTTGGTGAAGTGTGCTCGAGGCAGCAGAGGCGGCTCCAGCTGCTGTATCAGACGGAGCGACTCTGGATATAAGACCCCCAACAGAAACCTGCAGATCCAGCTCAACACCGACGGACCCATTAAGTACGTGGAGGTGCTGGGGGGAGACGTGATGTCTCAGAGTCAGTCCTTCGGCTCCTACCTTTCTCCGATGTCCGAGTTCAGTGACTTCACCCTGGTCAAGCCCAGCAGCACCACGGACTTTACAGACACGCTCAACGTGCTGGACGCCTCCCTGCCGGACAGCACCTGGACCTTCGAGTGTCAGCAGGTGAGGGAGAACACGTCATGAAACGAAAATGCACGAATACAATGCTGTGAGGTTTGGGGGTGGGAAAGTGCTGTAGGTTGCGGACTGTGTCCGTGGTTCTCAGGCAGCTGTCCAGTGTGGTGGTGCTGGAGAATCAGCACCAGTGTGCTGGACAGCGCCACCTTTTTGTGTACAAACAACAGTTAGAGTCTCCTGAGTAATGAGCTGAAAACTGAGTTGTGTACAATGCGCTGATCACGTGCTGCGGGGTTGTGTAATGTTTAGAGAGCGATGGTAAACACTAGTTAATAACATACAATGCACAGTGGTATAAAACAACGGGTGGAGTCATATTTTCCTTCCATTTATTTCAGCCTTGTGCTGATAGCATTTAGCTTGGTTTCAATGGCGTCTGCTTCGTGTTTTTTTTTTATACATTTCCTTCTTCTTCTTCTTCTTCTTCAACAAACTGTTCTTTGTCACGTGTTTGTTTTTGTTGTTACATTGTTGTTGTTCCTCAGACAGTGTGAGTGTTGTCTCTATTCACTTGAGCTGAACATATTGTTATTATTTAAACTGCGCCCAGTGATTCCGTGTAGGCTCCGGATCCACCGCGACCTTCAGCTGAATAAGCGCTTACACACAATGAACGAATGAACGAATGAATGAATTAAAAATATTAATTAAACACATTTAACCTCTTATCTTCAATGATATTTTAGGTGTAAAAAATGTGTGCATTTAAAACAATTGCAATAAATAAATAAATAATCATTAATTATTTGTAATTGCTAAACTATATTTCTACTTTAATGTATAACTGTAATCTTCATAATAATATTGCCATAATAATAATAATAATAATAATAATAATAATATAACAATACAGTAATAGTAATGACAATAATAACAATACTGATTGTTATAACACAGATAATAACAATACTGATTGTTATAACACAGATAATAACAATACTGGTTGTTATAACACAGATAATAAAAAATACTGATTGTTATAACACGGATAATAAATATTACTTTATTACTGTAGTTATTATTCTTTATTCAGGATGTAAATTGTAAACGAATAAATGACTAAACCCTGGTGTAGTGCGTGTCCCGGAGGCAGTCTGAGTGGTGCTGATGCTGGAGTGTGTCTTTAAGACGCAGCTGTGTTTCTATTGGCTGTCTGAGCCTCTCTCTGAGCTCCTATCACATCCCGGACTGTACAGAGAGATCCACTCCCTCCCCCGCGCTCTGACTTCCACAATGCACAAAGCCCGGACACGGTGACGCTGCTCTCGCCGAGAAACATGGATGATTTTAATACGTTTTCGCGCAGAAACGGAGCATTAACGCTGCGCGTCGCCGCGGGACCGTGTTCCGGGCCTCTGTTCTGATTCCTGTGGATTTATCGTCCTATCAAAAATGACTCCGAGGACGGGCTCAAGAAGCTGGGAGTGCCATTTGCTCTGGTGGATTCTCTTTCTTCTTTTGTGGACTAGCACGGGAGCGCAGACTCGCTACTCCGTTCCCGAGGAGCTGAAGGTGGGCGCCGTGGTGGGGAACATCGCGAAGGATCTGGGCTTGAAAATAGCCGAGCTGTACGACCGCAGACTGCAGATAGCCTCCGAGTCCGGGCAGCAGTATTTCAGCGTGGATCTGGCCAAAGGGGAGATGCTGGTGAACGACAGGATCGACAGGGAGAGCCTTTGCGGACAGAGCGCGAGCTGCCTGCTGCCGGTTCAGGTCGTGATCGAGGACCCGCTCCAGCTGCACAGGATCGAGGTTGAAATACAGGATATAAACGACAACTCCCCTCGCTTCCAGTCGACGGACCGCGCGCTAAAAATAGCGGAGTCCACGGTCCCGGGGATGCGCTTTCCTCTGGAGAGCGCGCACGATCCGGACGTTGGCAGCAATTCCTTAAAATCCTACACACTGAGCAAAGACGAGTGCTTCAGTCTGAAGGTGAAGGAGCTCAGCGATGGACGGAAAATACCGGAACTGGTTCTGGAGAAGGCTCTGGACCGTGAAAAGAAAGCTGTCCACCACCTGCTGCTGACGGCGCTGGACGGTGGAAGCCCAGTTAAATCAGGAACGGCTCAGATAAACATCACTGTACTCGATATCAATGACAATAACCCCGTGTTCAGCAGAGCCGTGTACAAAACCCACATCCCAGAAAACGCCATCAAAGGCACCACCGTTTTAAAAGTGGACGCCACGGACTTGGACGAGGGCCCTAACGGGGAGATAGCGTTCTCGTTCGGGGAGCACACGCTGGAAACAGTGCGCTCGTTGTTTTCCATCGATTCCTCCACTGGGGAACTGATCCTGAGCGGGGAGCTGGACTTTGAGACGCAGCCCAGTTACAATATCGAGGTCAGCGCCAAAGATAAGGGTTCCCCTGAAATGGAGGGACACTGCACCGTTCAAATAGACGTTTTAGACGTGAACGATAATTCCCCGCAAATCGCGCTCACGTCCAAGCCGAGCCCAGTGCGCGAGGACGCCCCCAGCGGTACCGTGGTGGCGTTAATTAGCGCGCGGGATGTTGATTCCGGCGCCAACGGGAAAGTCACTCTGCAGATTCAGCCTCGTGTTCCTTTTCTGCTCAAAC
This sequence comes from Hoplias malabaricus, assembly GCF_029633855.1. Lineage (NCBI taxonomy): Eukaryota > Metazoa > Chordata > Actinopteri > Characiformes > Erythrinidae > Hoplias > Hoplias malabaricus. The sequence continues at coordinate 34,384,334 of NC_089817.1, forward strand.
CAACGTTTTCCAACGATTACTCCCTAGTGACCAACGGGGTTCTAGATAGAGAGCTGTTCCCGGAGTACAACGTAGAAATCACAGCCTTTGATTCCGGTTCTCCTTCACTGAGCAGCAAAAAGACCATCCCTGTGCACATACTGGACGTTAATGATAACCCACCCCTCTTCACTGATAGGTCCTACAGGGTGTATGTGCAGGAGAATAACAGCCCGGGGACGGTCATCTGCTCCCTGTCCGCATTAGACCTGGATGTGGGAGAAAACGCCAAAGTGTCATATTCTATTCTAGACGCCAAAGACCAGGACGTCCCGGTCTCCTCCTACTTCTACATCAACTCTGAGAACGGCAGCATCTTCAGCATGAGCTCCTTCGACTACGAGAAGATGAAGGTGCTGAAGGTCCAGGTTCAGGCGAGAGATCAGGGCTCTCCGTCTCTGAGCAGCAACGCCACGGTCCACGTGTTCATCGTGGACCAGAACGACAACGCCCCCGCCGTCATTTACCCCTCCGCGGCCCTGGGCTCCGTGTCCCATCAGAGGATGCCCCGCTCCGCTAAAGCGGGACACCTCGTGACTAAGGTGACGGCGGTGGACGCGGACTCGGGCCATAACGCCTGGATCTCCTATCGGCTCGCGGAGGCCACGGACGCGTCTCTGTTCGGCGTGAGTTTCCACACGGGAGAGGTGAGGACTAAGCGCTCGGTCTCGGAGCAGGACGACTCCTCTCAGAGACTGCTGATAGAGATCAGGGACAACGGAGAACCGGCGCAGTCCAGCACGGTCACCGTGGAGGTGCTGATAGAGGACGGCTTTCACGAGCCCGTCTCCGAGTCCCGGCAGAAAAGCCCGGAGCTGAACAAGAGGAGCGGCAGGATCACCCTGTACCTGATCGTAGCTCTGGCCTCGGTGTCCTCGCTGTGCTTGATGACCTTCTTCATCCTGTTGGTGAAGTGTGCTCGAGGCAGCAGAGGCGGCTCCAGCTGCTGTATCAGACGGAGCGACTCTGGATATAAGACCCCCAACAGAAACCTGCAGATCCAGCTCAACACCGACGGACCCATTAAGTACGTGGAGGTGCTGGGGGGAGACGTGATGTCTCAGAGTCAGTCCTTCGGCTCCTACCTCTCTCCGATGTCCGAGTTCAGTGACTTCACCCTGGTCAAGCCCAGCAGCACCACGGACTTTACAGACACGCTCAACGTGCTGGACGCCTCCCTGCCGGACAGCACCTGGACCTTCGAGTGTCAGCAGGTGAGGGAGGTCGGGGGAGTACAAAGTCTGTGATTCTGAGCTTTTGTAATGTCAACTGGCTCCTGAGCATGTGCACATTGTGTGTGTGTGTGTGTGTGTGTGTGTGTGTGTGTGTGTGTGTGTGTGTGTGTGTTGTGGGGAGGGGGTATTGGGCTGACAGCTGTTTCTCTGGTGCACTATAAAGTTCCCCCTTTGTCTCTGATTGGCTGTTATGTTGGTGAAAGAAACTTTCCTCCAATACAAAGGCACTTTTTTGTTGTCCACCAACCCCCCACCTGCCCTTAGCTCCACACTACAGCAGTGTCACTCACACAAAGAGAAGCTCAGTCACAGTGTGTGTAGTGCTTTAGCTTAGTGCAGAGTATGTTACTAAAAGTTACTAAAAGGTAGGGCCTCGTGTCTAGGACTATCTCCTTTAAACTCTTTGTGGATTTACTGTGTTTGGAAATGGACGTTGTGATGGAGAAAAGGACGTCTGCTCAGCTCTTGCTGTGGATTACTTTACACTGCTTCTGTTTAGAACTGGAAGCCTCTGAACTTCTGTATTCCGTGGCGGAAGAATCCAGACCTGGGACTATCGTCGGCCACATGTCTAAGGATCTGGGTATGGACCCTCAGAGCATCGCTCGCCGGACCCTGCGCATGGTCTCGGAGTCTAACGTTAGGTATTTCGACATAGACGCCACGAGTGGAGCTTTAGTGATGAAGCAGGTGATTGACAGGGAGAGTGTGTGTGGGTGGAGTGGATCATGTCACATTCGGAGCCAGATTTCACTTCAGAATCCCTTAGAAATGCACAGTGTGACGGTAGAAGTTGTAGACGTTAACGATAACGCACCCGTTTTCCAAACGAACACGACTTCTCTGGAGGTTTCCGAGGCTGCAGCCCCAGGAACCACTTTCCGGTTAGAAATCGCGGACGACCCGGATGTGGGGGTCAATTCTCTTCACTCTTATATCCTTAGTCCAAACGATTGCTTCATTTTGAAAGTAGAAACCAAGAGTGACGGTAGGAAGCTGCCCCTTTTGGTCTTAAATAAACCTCTGGACCGAGAGCAGCAGAGTGTTTTTAGGTTAATTTTGATGGCGGTTGACGGTGGGAAACCTGAAAAGTCCGGCACTACTCTGATTGTTATGAACGTCCTGGATGTTAACGATAACGCTCCAGAGTGCGATACGCCAGTGAGGAGAGTCTCTCTCTTCGAGAACTCACCTGTTGGAACGTTAGTGACCGCTCTTAACGCCTCAGACGCTGACCACGGTCCGAACGGAGAAATCTTTTACTCCTTTGATAAATTCACACCCAGCTTTGTTCTCCAGCTGTTCACCGTGGACCCCATCACTGGGGAGCTCACAGTTAAAGGGCCGGTAGATCATGAGCAGGCGCGTGTTTATGACATCACCGTTCAGGCCAGGGACAGAGGAAGCCCTGCGATGGAAGGTTCCTGCAACATTAAGGTGGAAATCATCGATGTTAATGACAACACCCCAGTGATTATCGTTAGCTCTTTGTCCAGTGAAGTGAGTGAAGATGTCCCCCCAGGCTCCGTGATCGCTCTGCTCAGCGTTAGAGATGAGGACGTGGGGAAAAACGGGGACGTGAGCGTGCAGATTCCTTCTGGGCTGCCTTTTAAGATCCGTAACTCGTTTGAGGGTCAGTATGCTCTAGTGACCGATAGCCCTCTGGACAGAGAGACTGTAGCTGAGTACACCATCACTGTGACAGCCACAGACTCCGGCTCCCCACCCCGTTCCTCACAGGAATCCTTTGCGGTCCGCCTTTCAGATGTTAATGACAACGAAAATGTCTTTTCACAGCCCTCCTACTCAGTGGACATAGCGGAGAACAATGCTCCAAATGCTCCTCTTTTAACCGTGGCTGCGTTTGACCCGGACATGGGCGAGAACTCCACTTTGTCTTTCTCCGTAGTGGACAGCCATACCCAGGGCTTCCCTGTGTCTTCACTGGTGTACATTAACCCAGAGAAAGGCCTCGTTTCCACATTGCGAAGCCTCGATTATGAGCAGAGGAATATGTTCCAGATCGTGGTGCGGGTCCAGGACCAGGGCTCTCCAGTACGTAGCGCTGATGTAACAGTGCATGTGTTTATCCAAGATGAAAATGATCACTCCCCCAGGCTCCTATACCCTCCCCTTCCCCCTGAGGGCACACTACAGTTTCTGGTGCCCAGCAACGCAGCAGCCAGCCACGTGGTGAACCGGGTAACCTGCGTGGATGACGACAGCGGCCACAACGCCTGGCTGGTGTACAGTTTGACCGGGCCGGACGCAGCACTCTTCCGCATCGGAGCCCACACTGGACAGATACAGACAGCCAGAACCTTAGTGGCAGATGAACGTAAGAACGTATTAAGCATCATAGTGTTAGTGCAAGACCACGGCCGACCTGCTCTGTCCACCACCGTGGCTGTTAACGTCACCGCGGCTGAGAAAGTGACAGACACCTCTCCCGAGCGCAGGAGCTCACCCTCCAGAAGGTCTAACGGCTCAGATTTCTCGCTTTACCTCATAGTCTCCTTATCCTGCATCATAGCCGTCTCTCTCCTGACTGTCGCGGCGGTGGCCGTGCGATGGCTGGGGCGCCGCGGACACCTGGCTTGGCTCATGCACAGATCGGGCTTTAAGCCTGCGCTTAAACACAGGGATTTCCACCTGCAGCTCAACACGCAGGGACCTGTTAGACACCTGGAGGTGGTGGGAGGCTCTCGAGACCATCGTAAGCCCACGTCCACACCGTGCTTCTCCACCATCTCCAGCAGGAGTGACTTTGTGTTTGTGAGGACCCCCGACGGAGCCTTGAGCACCAGCCTCACCAGAAGACTGTTCGGTAGCTCGTTCCTGAAGGTGAGGGTCATGAATCAACACTTCCCTGAACCGCGTGTATCCACCGTGTCCTGAACGTGAACCGAGAGGGAGAAATAAAAAAAGAGTTTAATTAGAACGAGAGCTGCTAATGAATTCTTGAGCACTGTGTGATGTGGGAGTGTGAATGTTTCTGTGTGTGAAGGATCCCACATGAGCTGAATGTTCATGGTGTGAAACGGGGGCTTTTTTGTGACACATCAGACACAGGCTGACGTTTTTGTTCACTGCATTTCCCCGGTACAGACTGCTCCTCCATGTGCCTCACTGCTCTGTTCCTCATGACTCTGTGTGCATCCTGTTTACTCGCTCAGGCAGAAACCCACTGTGTTTAGATCTGATGACCAAGCAGGATAAAAAAAGAAGCCTCATCGATGTAGAGCAGGCGAGTGCGTTTGTTTTTCACGCTTGAACGCCTTGCTGTTGCTTTCGGAGGCTGTGCTGGCAGACGTGGGCAGCGGGTCGGGTTCAGTGGGTCGGGTGAGCCGCCCGTGTGTGTGTGTGTGTGTGTGGGAGAGCTGCCAGTGGGCCGGCAACTGTAATCCCGTCTGGGCTTTAGAGGATCAGTACAGTAGGACATTAGAGCCACACGTGCTCCTCTTTGACCGAGGCTCAGTCCAGCGGAGTGTGGAGGATGGAGGGGGCAGCAGATGTGTGCCAGGACTCATGAGATGAATTTTGAACATGGCTTTTAACATGAAATATGAGTCACACCGGAATAAAACATATTACATCAGCACAGTGCCGTCTCTGTGGGTGATAGTGTGTTATATTATATTTATAAGTGATTTACACCACCTTTTCTTGGATCTTTTTCTTGGTTCCGATGCTCTTCCCGTGTGTGGCACTGATTTACTCACTCCACTGCTGTTGGGGATGAACTTGTGTGTGTTCCTGTTGTGTAACTGCAGCCGTGTGTAGCAGCGACATAATGGTGTTTTCAATTATTCACACGTTCTTCTTCTAAATCACACTCTGTTCCTCCAGAGACTTCTCTCCCCACCCCCTGCTTCTTTCTTTTCCACGTCCTGGGGACAAGCACCAGATCTCCACACTCTTCTCAAACCCTCTGAGCTGTGTTTACAGAACCGGGCCCCACAGTGTATAGACCTCCGATCATAATCTAACCCCCGTCTTTCTCCTCTTCCCACAGCAAAAGCCACCTAACAATGACTGGCGTTTACCCCCGAACCAGAGGCCCGGACCCAGCGGGTAAGTGCCTTGGCTTTAATTTGCATGCACACTAACCTTTTAGAGATTACCTAGGGATTGGGTTTGTCAGTTAATGCCTTTATGTAACGTAAATGCTTAAAGAGTGATGACCCAACAGGGCTGTTATTCTCCTCTGTGTTTGGGATGTTACTGTAGATGTGCTTGGGTCGATATGTTGTACATGACACGAGGGCCTGGTAAAATAGTTTGTTGGTAAGTGCTGAAAGGGTTAACTATAACAGTAGGAGGACTGCTCTCGGGTTTAGTCCTGAGCCAGGGTTAAAGATATGGTTTTGCATGAAATCAGCTCCACTTTCCCATGAGCCTTTGTGTCTTCGGTTATCAATGGAGATTCAATGCAAATGTTGCTAAGAGACGCAAGGTTTTGTGCAAAACCACATCTTCTGAGTTATATGACGTCTGCCTGGTCCTGATTGGCCTGTGGGTGAGTGAGTGACAGCCCCATGCTCCTATCCCTGTGTTCCAGCCAGCACAGGTTCCACACCCTGCAGCAGAGATGGACTCCCTACGAGAAGTCCAGGTAGAGTGTGAGAGGAGGAGGTGTAGTGTGTTTTGTAGCTTGGCTTCAATGTGTGGAGCCTTGTACTGGGAGTTTTCTTCCTGTCACGACCCTCTAGAGCTACTCCATGTGTCTTCCAGCTCCACTACACACGGTCCAATCGTCCTCGCGGTGCATTCTGACGACGTAAACCCGTTCATTACCTCAGACCCAAGGCGTTTGGACCTGTGTACACTGCTGAAGACTTTGTGTTGCATCTTGCTCTGTAGGTTACTGTGGCGCTGTGTGTAGCCGTGCCTAGTTAAGTGCCATTTTCTTTGTCTTCTTTGAATTGGGTTTGCATCGGCTTGCGTAGGACTGAGTGTGTTAGTGTGTCTCCGTAGTGTAGAGAGTGTTTCTGTCGTCCTGTTCTTGATTTTCATTTTCAGTTATGTTTGTGTGTAGATTCTCTCTTTCTCTGGCAGTTCACTGTAAATAAATCATAACGACTCTTAAATAAAGCTGATATCGGACGTGAGCCAGAGTGTGTTACAGTGAATAACATCAAAGACTTGAGCAGGGAGTAAGTATTCGTCACGGCTTTGATGTTACTCGTGTAAACACACAAGGAGAGTGATATTACACCTTTATTACAGTTCGGCCATTTTCTAAAGTCATAAACAAAGCACTACATGTGTCCACTTTGTCTCTCAGTGGTTTGTATTAGATTTACAGTTTAGTTTTGTTTAACTTAATTGTTACTGAGAATTCAAACATTCTTCTACTTTGTCCTTGTTTTAAAAATAATGAAAATTAGAAAGTTCCCGATCGTCAACGACAACATGCCTCACCTTTAACTCGTCTAAACACACACTCACACACACTTCTGAGTATAATATGATCCCCAGAACAGAACGAGTCCATCGTCTTCTGCAGCTTTTTCCTGATGGAGCTCAGAGCGAATGCAGCGCCCAATAAACTCTTCACACTGCTTCATTTTTAGGTTCTTTTTTTGTTGAATAACATTGGAAATGTCCTTTTAAACACGACACAACAGACACAAAAGCCTCGTCTGTACACATGATCACACGATTTCAGCAACAGAGCGCAGGTCCAGGGCGTGTTTACGTAGCTGTAGTTTACTGCGGTGTCTGAAAAGTCCATCCATCCATTATCTGTAACCGCTTATCCAATTTAGGGTCGCGGGGGGTCCAGAGCCTACCTGGGGGCGGCACGGTGGCGCAGCAGGTAGTGTCGCAGTCACACAGCTCCAGGGGCCTGGAGGTTGTGGGTTCGATTCCCGCTCCGGGTGACTGTCTGTGAGGAGTTGGTGTGTTCTCCCCGTGTCCGCGTGGGTTTCCTCCGGGTGCTCCGGTTTCCTCCCACAGTCCAAAAACACACGTTGCAGGTGGATTGGCGACTCGAAAGTGTCCGTAGGTGTGAATGTGTGTGTGTCTGTGTTGCCCTGTGAAGGACTGGCGTCCTCTCCAGGGTGTATTCCCGCCTTGCGCCCGATGATTCCAGGTAGGCTCTGGACCCCCCCGTGTCTGAAAAGTGAATAAGATAAAGACCAAACCATTCACAACACACTTCTACAGTTTAAACCCGTGGCCTGGTCCGAGGACGTCCTACAAGACTCTGTTACAGAGAAATGAAGACAGCTTCTCAACAGGAGCCAGGCGTCAAAGGTTTGGAGAGAAATGTAGAGACAGAGTTAGATTTAACAACAGTCTTAACACGGTGTGACGGGACTGAGCTCAGAACAGTCCTGTTGTTCCTGGATAAACCCGGAGAAGCTCACCTTAAACAGACTCGAGGCCGTACACTCAGAAAGTCAGTGTGTTTCACTATTTTTCCATGTGTGTGTGTGTGTGTGTGTGTGCTGACCTGTTCGCCTGTCTGATTATATTCCGATCACCTCCGCTCAGTTCCACCGCAGCCTCCATTTTCCTCTGTGTGCTGCTGCTGCTGCTGATATTCTCACACAAAATGGCTGTCTCAGCGCTGGTGTGTGTTGTGCTGACAAATTTGGCAACAGGCGTACACATGTTTGTGTGTGTGCGTAAGAGTGTGAGTGTGTTTCTGTGTGGTGTGTGAGACTCTAACCACCCCCCTCCTCCTCCTCGTGTGTGTTGTACAGAGCTGGACCTCGTCCTGAAGAGGCCGGAGCAGGTGGCGGCACCGTAGGTGGGACGGGACCCTGGCCCAACCCCCCCACCGAGGCAGAACAGCTTCAGGCTCTGATGGCCGCCGCAAACGGTGAGTGCCTTTCCTCGTACATTCACCCCTACATCCCTTACCCCTGCCTCCAACTCTGTGTGTGCGAGTTCAACAAAGACGTAGGAGGCTCTGCTTCTTTCAGCGCGGACACAGCTGTGTTTGTGGTGTTATAGACGTAAACAACAACAACAACAACAAGCAGTTAGACCTGAGAGCTGAGGTGAGGAAGGTTCTGCTCACTGTGAAAACACTCAGAAGGAAGAAGCAGGGAGTGAAGACCCAGGTTATCTGTCGTCGTCTTGTTAAAAAGTGACTGACAACACGATTCCAAATGTGGTGACGTCTCCGTGAGTCACGTGCAAAGCCCCTTCCTCTGCAGAGTGACATCACACCTCAAGGTCACTCTCTCAAGGCAGGAGATGGGAGCAGAGGGAAGTGGAGAGACTGAGAACATGAGAGAGCTGCTGTTTCCACTGAACACAGTGCAGCACAGCTCTCATTGACTCTTAATGGACTAACGGAGCGGTAAAGGACAGAGGAGTCTTTCTTCCTCAGAGACACAGCTGCAGTCCACCGCTCTCTCCCAGCGTGTGACGACCGTTTCCCTTTATAACCCAAAGCGCTCTGGTGAATCGGTTCCTAGGACGGGCTGCTCACCGATGAGACGTTATGAATTAACTCTATTCACCGTTTCCTGGGGGAAGTGTGTCGACTGCCTCCTGAATAAAGCGTATAGTCACCACAAGGGCTTCCTCTTTTAGAACGAGCCCCAGGACCTGCTTCTGAATGAACGCATGCATTCCACAAGAGCTGGGGACCGTATTTGGCTGTCGTTTTGTGTTTATTCCTCTTTTAGCGTTTGTTAAATCAATGACAGTGTCCAAATAGAGTGGGCTGACTGCTACAGAATACATAATGCATGGGGGAGGGGGAGGGGGAGGGGGAGGGAAAAGCAGGTCACAGAAAGAGCTGCAGTGCGGAGCTATTCTCATGGTTCATGGTTTGTTTTTTTCAGTCATTAACGCCTCAGACTTTCACAGATAAAGGTTTTAGATTGTCGTAGCTGTTTTATTCATTATTAATGTATTTAATTTAATGGCCTCTCTTTTCCAAATGCTTCAATGTCTGGAAAGACAGCTGCTGATGTAGTAACTAAACATCCACAAACATGGAGAGATGCATTATATATTTTCTTTAGAGAGTGAAGTATTATTAAAAATATTAAACAGCACAAAGTCCAATGTAGCAACTGATCCCAGACGTCTCAGTGGTAGTGTGTGTCCTGCTTTAATCTGCCTATGCCCTAATGTCTCTCCTTTCCCTCCTCCTCCTTTTTATCCCCTCTTTCTCCGCCCCCACACTCTATCCTTCCCTCTTCCCCCGTGTCCTTTGCTTTCCTCTCAGAAGCAAGCGAAGCCACGGCGACACTGGGTCCTCGCTACAACGCGCAGTACGTCCCCGACTATCGCCAGAACGTCTACATCCCCGGTAGCACCGCTACGCTAACGGCTAACCCCCAGCAGCAGCAGATGCCCCAACAGGCTCTGCCCCCTCCCCAGGCCCTGCCCCCATCAGAAGCCCCCAAGGCTGCCCCCACTCCAGCCTGTAAGAAGAAGGCCACCAAGAAGGACAAGAAGTAAGAGTCAAGAGTTAGCGTCGTTGAGAATCATTGGCATCGCTGTGGGGATCTGAGCCTTTCTCCTCTGCACCTGTTAGCTTCCCCCTCACCAGAATGTTTCAACCCCTTCAACTCTGGGCTTATCATCCGTTTATTACCACAGTTATTCATTAAAACACTCGGTAACTACTATGAAACTACTATGTAACGATAGGTAGTCGCCAGAGTGGAGAAGTCTTAGAGTTCAGGGGGTTAATAACAGGTCTTTAGTTGTGACATCATTTACATTACTTTTTGTTTCTGATTTCTCTGATGGTAATAATTCACATTTGTTGGGTTTGTTTTCTTTTTAAAAAAAAAACTGTAAAATGGAAACGTCAAAGAGGGACTGAACGCAGTGAGATCTGTTCAGATTCCAGAAGCGATCTCTCAGACAGTGAAGTCTGTCCTGTAAGATACGGTCCCGAACGTGAGCGCTCCTTTCTCACGGTGAAGCTGTTTGTGTTCTTTTCTAAAGCAAAGTAAACCCTTCTTGTGAAAACGAGAACGAACATTTCGGTGTTAGACTCTGGTTTTTCTTTAATGAAGATGTGCCATAGCCCCCTAGAAGTACTCTGTTTGTTGGTTTCCTTTTGGGATATTTATATTTTTAATGCATGATCCACTTTGACATCAGTAAGAGTATTAAACTGATCTATGCAGTGCTGAAAAGATATTAAAGCCAAACGTACACGTGGCAGTAAACGGTAAAGGTATTTATAGTAAAAAGAGCGTGTTTCCTCTCTAGGAAAAGTACTGGATTCGGTGTTCCACAAATTCTTAAGAAACACTAAGGTGTCTTTAAATTATGATCTACGTAAACACCCTCAAATTCTTTCAAAGCTATAAACGAATCCCGTGGACGTGCTGTGTTTTCTAAACCCTGGGGAAGGAGGCCGGGACCCAGCTCCTGGTTTGAGTGTAAGGCCACACTGGACCAGTGTTAAATTAAAAGTGCTTAAAGGGGATGGCGAGTGGGTTGGTGGATTGTTCCTGTGCTGTTTGGGGTTGAATAGGAGCTAGGGAAGTGTCTGTAAAGTAAATGGACGTCCAGTTGGATTGGAGGAAGTGTAACACGGCGAGCACTGGTCGGTCTGGTGTTTCTGAAATGCTCTCAGTGGAGGGAGACATTTGCTCGTCCATGCTCCGCCCACAAATTCATTCATAAAGTCTATTTAACAGCTCCTAAGTGGGGTCACCGTGTTGGTCCAATCAGGACACTGCATGCTCAGTCCCAGCGATGCCACAGCCATCTGTAAATGTCCTCATTCCTTCAGCAATGTGCTGGATAATGTGGAGCGTTAGCATTACCTCACTGTAGCTGAATGCATTTGTGGGTGGAGCAGACACTTTATACATAAAAGTTCCACAAAGGGGTTCTTTGACCGGTGCCATAGAAGGAGCACTTTTTTTTTAAATCTCTGAAAAACCATGTGTTTTTAAGAGATGTGTAAGTTCTGTACACAGTTTAAAGTTCTAAAAATGGTTCTTTACAGAACCATAAGTGGTTCTTCTATGGCATCGCTCCAAGGCTCATTTGTATCACTTTTATTTTTAAGAGTGTAGGTTTCTGTCTGGGATCGACACCATGTGAAAAGCTGACATTCCCTGGACACTCCGTCCTGGACTAGCCCCGAATCCGGAGGTATCACTCTCCTATATTCTGCACAACCCTAAACGCACCAACCCCATCTTCACTCTGTACATAAGATATGTAACCTGTCTGTATAAACTAGAGCCACAGAGATCAGGCTAACACAGGAATGTTTTAGTATTTTTTAGAAAAAGAACAAGAAAACCTTAAAAAAAATGAATAAAATAATAAAATAGACCCTGATGAAGTGTAGTGCTATAGATCTGAACGCTTGGAGCTCACTGACTAACCCCCCACCCCCTGTAAATACCCCCCCTGCAGCATACGCAGTCGTAGCTTAGCGCTTGTGAACATTTGTGCATATTTTTGTGTTTTTTTTCCTTCTCTTTCACTTTATTTCTTCAATCATCTGAACACTGACAGCGAAAAGATAAAGAGCCCCTCCCCCTCATCTCTCTATAGTCCTAGTGTTTGTAATTACAGTCAGCTGTGGATGCTTCCGGAATGCCATCCCTGTCTAACTATGAATCTATATCTAATCTAAATGTCGAAATGTATTCGAACCGTGATAACCTTCTTTTTTAAAATGCTTAGCTCTTCATGTTCCGCTTTTATTTTATAATGCAGATATTTATATGGCTGTTGATTTGTTTATGTTCTTGTTTATTAATGGAACACTTACATTTCAAATAAAAGTTTGTCAGAACTCACAAACCCCGTGTGGCGTGGAGTGTTATCTCTAACCCCCGCTTCCTCCTGGTTCCAGGTACTGATCCGACACGAGAGTGAATAAATCTGAGTGGTGTATAAATGATTTGCAGTGTCCTCCGTCTGTAGAAGCACAGCTGATGCACCACTGGATCAGAGACCCGTCTTTAACCGGCTTTAGAAGTTTCCACCCAGAAGAGCGCTCTTCGTGGCTTTAAAGGAACTGACCCATTTCAGCAGTCATTTTAAGCAGCTCAGAAACACCGAGAAGGAGAACATCAGCTTCAGAATAAAGGTCTCTGTGGAGATTTGGGAAGTAGGACATTGGCTTATGACGTGTAGTAGAGCTTCAGACGCGGGAGAGGCTAACGCTAACGGACGCTTTTGTGCGGCAACAAGCCACAGGCAGTCGAACAGTTCTCAGACTTTGTGAAGGAGACTGGGGAGAGATGTACGTTTGTTTGACATCGTGGTAATGATATGGAAGGGTCCTCACCTGCGGGAAACCGTAAACGTCCATGGGCAAGACTCCAAATGCTAATCTCCTTCATTCGTAAAGGGGCATGTACATTATTAAGCAGTTTAAGTTGAATGTTATTGTCCATGGAGGGAGTCTGAGTGTGTGGTCATTAAAAATACATGGGCCTTGATTTGAAAAACCCACGTTTTTACCATGTCCCTGTGTTTTGAACTAGGCGTTCACAGCGAGAACTAGCTTCATAGCCTCTGTTTTGCGTCATAAATAATAAAAAACAAGATTCACGACCAACACAGCTTTTACAGATGATCAGCCAGTGATGGTTTTGATGCAGGACTGTGGTATGAATATGATCCAGGGCTTTAAAACTGACTGAGAGCAGCTGAAAACCACAACATGTTCTGTGCTTGGTGCCAGAGTGTGACTCCCAGCCCTCTGCTGATCTCCGCAGTCTGACTCACGAGCAGTGACACAGTGGAGCAGGACTGAGTGTCTATAAAACTAGAGAAAGACTAGAGTAAAACCCCATTCCGTTATGTGCAGAAACATGCTGCAGAACAGACCTGAGGTCAGAGAATCACATAACACAGACCTTAAAGATCTCCCTCACCAGCCTCCATCTTATGAAGCTGCACAGACGAGCCCACAAAATGTCTGCCGCCTCAGACCTCCGCAGCGGTTGCCGTGGCGACGGGAGGAAGGAGCTTTATCCTCTGACGCTGCAGCCTCCATCTCTTTAAGCCTGTGAGGAGAAAACTGGCCTTTAGACAGTTCTCTATGTTCCAGCCCTGATCATACGTGGCCATATGTTTTCAGACGCCTGAGCACCCAGCGTTTATCGTGAAATACACAGTGTCTACAGAGACGTGTTCTTTCTTTACTGCAGTAGCTGCTTCTACTCTCTTCTGGGAAGGTTTGACGTTGAATCTCTGGACATTTCTGTGAATATTTGATGGCATTCTGACACAAAAGATGTAACGAGGGCAGGCGCTGATGTAGAATGATTACCTGAATCTTTAAAACGATATCGGGTTGAGCTCTATCCTTCACTCTCTGCAGAGAACTCGGCTTCACAGCCCCATGTTAGTGGCTTTTGCACTGAGCTCAGTGACCGTAGCTCCTCTGAAGCCACCACAGAGGGTCGCATTCAATTTAGAAGCTTTTCTAGATGCTCACACTTATTAAAGAGCATCAGTAAACCCCCTTCACACCCTGTCACTCTGTCCAGAGCACTCCCAGAGAAGTAGAGGGTAAACCCAGGGGAGCTGCTCCTCTGTTAAACTCCTCAGAGCTCTGCACAAAGATGGAGCAGAAGCCAGGGCAAATTTATGAAGAATGTGGAGCAGCTAAAAGCACGAGGCGAGGCTTTGCTTCCAGCCAGCAGCTGCTTATCCACTAAGCCGTCATTTACCCACAGCCAAGCAATTACTCTGCCAATCAGGGGCTTCGCTAATCACCCAGAGCCATAAAGAGTGGTCTCCTATAGAGACGTGAACTCAGAACAAACACAATCAAAGCACACAGAGGATGGATGTTAACCCTTTAGGGATCTGAAGCTTCTGCCTCTCGATTTTTATTATAAGTTTGTGTCGAGACTCAAAGGGTGCTCTGTTCTTTTCTCACAAATGATCTTCTCTTAAATTCAAACAGATGTCTTATGTATCTGTAATAAACTGCCAATTAATATTATAATGCATTAACATGATAAGCTATGTTTCTATCTGGACCTGGAGGTTGTGGGTTCGAGTCCCGCTCCGGGTGACTGTCTGTGAGGAGTGTGGTGTGTTCTCTCTGTGTCTGCGTGGGTTTCCTCCGGGTGACTGTCTGTGAGGAGTGTGGTGTGTTCTCTCTGTGTCTGCGTGGGTTTCCTCCGCGTGACTGTCTGTGAGGAGTGTGGTGTGTTCTCTCTGTGTCTGCGTGGGTTCCTCCGGGTGACTGTCTGTGAGGAGTGTGGTGTGTTCTCTCTGTGTCTGTGTGGGTTTCCTCCAACACTCCAAAAACACATGAATCAAAAGTGTCGGTAGGTGTGAGTGAATGTGTGTGTCTGTGTTGCCCTGTGAAGGAGTGGCGCCCCCTCCAGGGTGTGTTCCTGCCTTGCACCCAGTGATTCCAGGTAGGTTCTGGACCCACCGCGACCCTGAACTGGATAAGGGTTACAGACAATGAATGAATTAATGAATTAATTAAATATATATTTATTTATATACAATTCTTATTGAGGAGATAAATTAGTTTAAAATGTATTGCTGTTAAATAATAATAATAATTATTATTGTAGATGATTAAGAATTTGCAGAGTGCTGTGTAGGTGTCTAAATGCAATAAGAGATTCAAATTCAGGAGGGGTTTGTTAGTTTGGACAGGACACACACACACACACACACACACACACACACACACACACAGCCAGATGCTCTTTTCAGATTCCATCACCCTGTGTTGGTGGTCATTTCATCAGAGAAAGGTCAGCAGCTCTCTGCGGCTCATTGACTTAATTGATATTGATCGGGAAAAGGCCGGATGAGCTGCAGAATCACACGCCTTCCACATGGAGCCTTTATTTACACACTCCCTGGATCACAGAGACAGAAAAGAGCTGAGCAACTCACTCCAGTTAGAGACGACCCGAGAGGAACCAGGTCTACAGCTTCTCTTTACGGTCAAGGGAATATTCACCACTTCTGTAAAGGCTTGTCGAACCTAGCAACAGTTGCTATGAAGAGGATCAGGGTTATTTCCTTTTGTTCTGAGAGAGACACAGAGAGAGAGAGAGAGAGAGAGAGAGAGAGAGAGAGAGAGAGAGAGAACGAGGACTCATTCACAGCAGATGGAGTCCTTCTGCTTCAGCAGAATTGACCTGGGGGAAAATCTCTCTCTCTCTCTCTCTCTCTCTCTCTCTCTGTCCCTCACTCGCTCGCTCTCTCCCTCTCTTTTCCTTCAGAAGAGGCAAGCCCCTATAAAGAGAGGAAAAAGCCCAACCGCAGCTGCCGTTGTCATGGAAACTAGGCCATCGACCAGCCTCCCACCGGCAGAATTTAGAGCAGAGCCAAAAAATGACATTTTTAAACACGCACACAATTTACACCGCGAATAAAAAACGGAGTGAAATCCTCCTCCTTCCGTCCATTTGGCTACAGTCTCTCAGAGAGAGAGAGGAGGAGTGTGTGTCTGAGGTTAGAGCTGACGCCGGTTCAGTGTTTGATTTGCTCAGTGAAGTCCGGA
>NC_089817.1:34400259-34420259 GCF_029633855.1 Hoplias malabaricus
GCGTGTAAACCTTGCAGAGCGCTGATCGTCCAGAGAGAGTCGTCACTCTACGCCACGCGACGCAGACGACCAGCACCAACTCTCCATCTGTAAAATCTCCAGCTGCAGCAGAGATCACGTTTGTTTTTATCCGACTCACGACGGCAGCTCATAAAATGACGCCGTGGTCTTTTGAAGAGGTTCAAACGCTCCTCGGATCGGTGGCCGACGAAAGAATCCAGCGAGAGCTGGACGCTGCAACAAGGAAGGAACAAACTCTACTGATCTGTCTGAACTGATGACGGAGCTGTGTTCAGTCCCAAACAACAACAACACGCCGATACACCATGAGTAAACACCGCTTAACGTTACCACCGCCGTTGTTGTGGTTTCCAAAGACCACTGTTCCCCTTAGAGACGGGGTACCATGCAGTGGAAAGGCACTATATGAGACTCAGCAGAGGCCTACTACCTATTATTCTTAGAGATACAGGTGAGGACCTGTCAGAAACAACAGTTTTGTTTACAGCCATCTAACCACACACCATTGACCCAAACACACACGTGTAAACCAAGCAACCATAGGGCATTTGGGACTAGGTTTAAGATTGTTTCCTTGTGACAGAACATGGGGCTGCAATAAATGCAGTGGTCTTCTGGATTGATTGTGTATTATCTTTTCAGAAAGTGGCAGCCAGCTCTACCTTAGCCCAACACTAGAGGGAGGTAGAAATCAGCCTCTCCACTTTAATTGAGACAACCCAGATCACCTGGACTAGCTCGGCTCTACTCACCCGGGTGCTTGGAGTCTCTCGTGGCTCAGTCTTCAGAGCTCCTCTCAGTGGTTTGGTGTAAGACTAAGCTGGTGATCTGGTAACATCTCCAGGGCTTGTCTCTTGAGGTTCCCTTCTCTTATTTTGGGCCAGTTCCTCTAAAGCTTCTCTGAAAACATCAACCAAAACTCTCTTCTCTTCATTTGTTAATTAGATCAAAAGCTTGCAGTTAAAATCTACATTGTTTTCTTATTCTCCACAGTTTTGTTTGGAAAATGTGTTTAAGAAAAAGTTAATTTTGATTTTCCTATGTTTTACATAGAGAGATGGAGCAGACTGAGGATAAGTACAGGGTAAAGATATAAACACTAGCAGCAGTGTTTTGGAGAATGACTGGGCATGTTAATAGTTAACAAACATAATCAAGTTTGTTGGAGGCAACAGAGGAGTTTGTTACGGTTGGATTCCAGTATTTTGTGTTGGTTATTTAGGCGAAGGTATCCTGGTACTTACACTTGAGTTCCTTGTTAGCTTCATTAGCCACGTAGCTCCAGTGAAGAACTCACAATACAAAACATGTCTTCACTGGTATGAGGTGGAACATTCATTTTGGGCCAAAATAATCCTTTAAACGCTATTCAAATTGATCAGCATGCGTTGCAGTGTTCTCCCCCTGTGTAAACAGCCCCTGTTCAGAACGCCCTGTTCCTTTAAATGATAATGAGCCGCTCGCTGTTCACCCCGACCCCGAGCGCACAGCAGTGAGGAGCGAGGAGCAGAAGCTCTGGTTTTTAGCCGTTTTCACTCTGTTCTCTTTCTTCTCCGTTTTTACTCAGTGCTCTTATTTCTCCGCGCTCGTTGTGTCTGTTTTGCTGAGTTTAACCTCGTCTTTGCGCTCTCACATAAACACGGGTCCAGCGCTGTGATTGGACAGACTCAGACGAGGGGGTGGGGCCATTCTAAAGTCTCTGCACTTGACGTCAGGAGCGGAGCAGAGTCATTTGCCCTGTGTTTCTGACTTGGGTAGTGCTCAGAATGAGTGGTGGGAGGTTCACAGTGTGTGTGTGTGGGGGGGGTCTTATTTCACGTGTATGTGTGTGGGGGGGGTCTTATTTCACAGTGTGTGTGTGTGGGGGGTCTTATTTCACAGTGTGTGTGTGTGGGGGGGGTCTTATTTCACAGTGTGTGTGTGTGTGGGGGGGTCTTATTTCACAGTGTGTGTGTGGGGGGGGGTCTTATTTCACTGTGTGTGTGGGGGGGGTCTTATTTCACAGTGTGGGGGGGGTCTTATTTCACAGGTGTGTGTGGTGTGGGGGGGGGGGGTTCTTATTTCACAGTGTGTGTGTGTGTGGGGGGGTCTTATTTCACTGTGTGTGTGGGGGGGTCTTATTTCACTGTGTGTGTGGGGGGGGGTCTTATTTCACAGTGTGTGTGTGTGGGGGGGGGTCTTATTTCACTGTGTGTGTGGGGGGGGTCTTATTTCACAGTGTGTGTGTGTGGGGGGGGGTCTTATTTCACTGTGTGTGTGGGGGGGGTCTATTTCACAGTGTGTGTGTGTGGGGGGGGGTCTTATTTCACTGTGTGTGTGGGGGGGTCTTATTTCACTGTGTGTGTGTGTGGGGGGTTCTTATTTCACAGTGTGTGTGTGTGTGGGGGGGTCTTATTTCACTGTGTGTGTGGGGGGGGTCTTATTTCACAGTGTATGGGTGTGTGTGTGTGGGGGGGGTCTTATTTCACAGTGTGTGTGTGTGGGGGGGTCTTATTTCACTGTGTGTGTGGGGGGGGTCTTATTTCACAGTGTGTGTGTGTGGGGGGGGTCTTATTTCACTGTGTGTGTGTGGGGGGTCTTATTTCACAGTGTATGGGTGTGTGTGTGTGGGGGGGTCTTATTTCACAGTGTATGGGTGTGTGTGTGTGGGGGGGTCTTATTTCACAGTGTATGGGTGTGTGTGGGGGGGGGGGGTCTTATTTCACTGTGTGTGTGGGGGGGGTCTTATTTCAGTGTATGGGTGTGTGTGTGGGGGGGGGGGTCTTATTTCACAGTGTGTGTGTGTGTGTGGGGGGGGGTCTTATTTCACTGTGTGTGTGGGGGGGGTCTTATTTCACAGTGTATGGGTGTGTGTGTGTGGGGGGGGTCTTATTTCACAGTGTGTGGGTGTGTGTGTGTGGGGGGGGTCTCATTTCACAGTGTATGGGGTGTGTGTGTGGGGGGGGGTCTTATTTCACAGTGTGTGTGTGTGTGGGGGGGGGGGGGGGTCTTATTTCACTGTGTGTGGGGGGGGGGTCTTATTTCACAGTGTATGGGTGTGTGTGTGTGTGGGGGGTCTTATTTCACAGTGTGTGTGTGTGTGTGGGGGGGGGGTCTTATTTCACTGTGTGTGGGGGGGGGGTCTTATTTCACAGTGTATGGGTGTGTGTGTGTGGGGGGGTCTTATTTCACAGTGTATGGGTGTGTGTGTGTGGGGGGGGGTCTTATTTCACAGTGTGTGTGTGTGTGTGGGGGGGGGTCTTATTTCACTGTGTGTGTGTGGGGGGTCTTATTTCACAGTGTATGGGTGTGTGTGTGTGTGGGGGGTCTTATTTCACAGTGTGTGTGTGTGTGGGGGGGGGGGGGGGGTCTTATTTCACTGTGTGTGTGGGGGGTTCTTATTTCACAGTGTATGGGTGTGTGTGTGTGGGGGGGTCTTATTTCACAGTGTGTGGGGGGGGTCTTATTTCACAGTGTATGGGTGTGTGTGTGGGGGGGTCTTACTTCACAGTGTGGGGGGGGGGGTCTTATTTCACAGGGTGTGGGTTGTGTGTGTGTGTGTGTGTGGGGGGGGGGTGTTTATTTCAGTGTGTGGGTGTGGGGGGTGTTTATTTCACAGTGTGTGTGTGTGTGTGTGTGTGTGTGTGTGTGGTGGTGGGCTCCAGATCCATACGTTAATGTGAACCATCACTGAATAAAGAACGTTCTTCATAATTCCCTCTTTAACTCCATCTCTGTTTCCTCCCTCTCTCTGATTTTATTAAACGGGTCGAAATGAGAAATTCACACACCCTCATTAAATTTCCGCACACCCAGACGGATTGGAGAATTTCTCCGTGGCGGATGCGCTCATTAACGACGCTCTCAAGGAAAAGAGCTTCTTACTGACTGTGCTTTTGACACATGATTGAAGCCAATTATTTTATTTGTTCCTGAAACAGTGGAGCGCTCTCCGCTCTGACGCCTTATTATTAAAGCGGCGTCTCCGCCTGGTTTTTGCACGATGGCCCTTATGTAACGTTGTCTCTCCACTGTGGCCTTCTCTTTTCTTTATGGCTGTGTGTGTGTGTGACCTCGCACATATATCTCACAGCCACACACTCCGATGACAGATCAGAACTGAGTGGTGAAACCCCTGACATCTGACCAGAGGTGTGAGATTAAAAGGATTAGTTCGGCTAAGAATCACATTTACA
This sequence comes from Hoplias malabaricus, assembly GCF_029633855.1. Lineage (NCBI taxonomy): Eukaryota > Metazoa > Chordata > Actinopteri > Characiformes > Erythrinidae > Hoplias > Hoplias malabaricus. Next base: position 34,404,456 of record NC_089817.1, read on the forward strand.
GCTCAGAGGTATCAGTCAGTCCCAGGTTCCTTTGACTTTCTCTTCCTTGTGTGAGTGGGTTATTTAATGTTTCTAATATTCTACACTAGTAATATTCCCTGTGTGTGTGTGTGTGTGTGTGTGTGGTTGTTGTTGTTGTTGTTATTATTTTTGTCCTCCCCCTCCAGTAACGTAAACGAAATGTTCATTAGATGGGTTTGTCTGTGTGTTTGTGTGTGTGTGTGTGTGTGTGTGTGGTGTGTGTGTGTGTTTTTATTAATGTTTTTTTTAATTGTGGAGTGTGTGTCTGTGCGTCTTTGAGAGAGAGAGAGAGAGAGAGAGATACTTGCGCCCTGGTGCAGTGTTCTGTCGCCTCTAATTCTTGTCTCTATGAATACTGATTTCATCACACACACACACACACACACACACACCACCAAGAGGCAGCCCCTGGAAATGAGAAGGAGGGGTGGTGGGACAAGTGCACCCAGATCCCACCCTCCCACCATCTCCTCTCTCTCTCTCTCTCTCTCTCTCTCTCTCTCTCTCTCTCTCTCTCTCTCTCTCACACACACACACACACACAGTATCTCAGGCTTGTTTTGGCTGACTCAAACAGACAAGACCACTTCCATTTAGAGAGAGGAACAAGGGGCTAGAGAGAGAGACTGCAACCAGAGAGCAAAATTGTTGAAACTCATATAAACACACACACTTGATGTTATTATTGCCTCATATTCTGCTGCTCTGCCTCAGGCTGGTTCTCACACACACACACACACCAGTGAGCAGGAAGATACTCCAGCACTCTGTAGCAGTGCAGAGTTTGACCCGTAAATCATTTGTACTGTACGACTGCTGCAGTTAGAGCTGTTGATCAGTCGCCAGAAACTGCAGCTCCTGGAACCTCCTCAGCTCCTCTGTGTTCTGGACTCTCGCTGTCAGAACAAAGCCTTCTCTCCGCAGTACGGTCATTTTATTCAGGAGAATGAAGGTAATGGGACAAGATATCGGTCCAATCGTCCCGAACCTTTGAGATAGCTGCAGATTAACTCTTTCACGGTCGTATAGGAGTCACAACACACACAGGGTCATATTCCTATTAGAGATTTAATGTTTAAACTGAGTGTCCGTTCTGGTTTATGGAAACACAGGATGCCCAGCCTTATGTGGATACCCCCTACCGACTCATTGATGGTTACTTTGAGCCTTGAGTGTCTCCATCAAAGGGTTAAACTGTATCAAAAAGCCTAAGTTCTGACATCTGTGCCCCCGACCAATTCCGGTGGACCCTCCTCCCTCTGGAGCCGGCTGACGTCCGGCCGCGAGGGCCACTTGCTCTTTGTCTCTGAGAGAGGGGTCTGGAGCCTGCAGTGGAGCTGAACCGAGCCCCTGACATTTAAAGCTCCCGTCACGTTACAGCCACTGCGGCTCGACGCTCCGCTGCCTCCTTTTTTTTATTTATATATTTTCCTCCTGGAATCTAAGTTAAGACAAAAATCTATTCCAAAATGGCACGCTGCCCCTGGCAGTGGCTTATTCATCAGAGAAAGTTACTAGGGCATGGGTTTGTGTGTGTGGGGGTGTGTGGGTGTGGGTGTGTGTTTGTTGTCGGTGGGGGGAAGAGCAGGGGCATTCAAAAACAGAGCTGTAGAGATTGAGAGAGACACTTGAGACTCAGAGAGAGAGAGAGACGGGGACGGAGAGACTCACTATAGACATGTCTGGACCCTGAACATAAATTCACCGCAGGTTTTTCCATCATGCCTCAGTGAACCCTTCCAGCGTGCCTTTTGTTTCAATCCCAAGTTTTTTTTTTGTTTTTTTTTAAAGCCTGTAAGGCCTCAGATTGTTCTGGGCTTTTGAGACCTCTGGCAAAGTGTGCATTTCCCCGAGGGGCCACCGGGAGCAATGATGAGTCTCATTTAGCCGCCTCCCACCAGCAGAATGCTGGGAGAGACCCGCTGTTTGACAGCTGCATGCTGCCTCGCTGGTGGGCGTGTTGTTGTTTTGTAAACACAAAGCAATCGAGTGAGTGTAGGCGGAGTTTACTGAGAGGACAACAGGGACAGGCCCTCCCCCTACAGCTTTAATAAACCCGGCATTCATCCCCTGACTTTCAAAGTAGGGGGTGGGGGCGGGGTCTAATTAGGGTAAGTACCCAGCTGCAGGGAACGTAAGCGATAGACACAGGGTTACAGAAGATGGACGGTGCTGGCATCCTTGAGGTCAATGAATACTTAGCAATTCATACAAGGATTCAGCTGTTTATCTCGGGTTAGCTTCACATTACTGAAGTGACTCATCTGATTATTTTTGTTTTGTTTTTCTCCTTAATGTGATTCCGTTTCTTTTTTAATGGCTGCATGGAGATGTCAGATCAGGTTTTTTCTGTTAATTAGTTGTTGTTTTTTTAATAATCAGTTGTGCTGCTTGATCTGATGCTTATCTGATTCAAGAGCGTGAATCCCGAACGCGAACGCTCAGATCAGATTTCATGCATCGGGTGCTGTCACCTCCGGTCCCAGCAGAGAGCTCGGTAAACACAACGGAGACAACTTTCTACATGGTGCGCTTCACAGATTATAAAACGACACCCAGACAGGGCATTTGTTCAATACGTGAAGCACATACCCAAGAATAAACTGATTTAGAATTCTAAACACAATGCACTACGTGACTGCAGTAATCATCATTCAGTGACCTGCACTGTGCACTACGTGGGGTGGAGGGAGACACTTCAGCTGATCTCTTGGTGCCGCAGGTAAAGCTGAGTGGCTTTTTGTTTTTTGCTTTTTCTTCTTAACATTCAGTCGACCAGTGGCGATGGCTCTAAGACTGCAAGAGAAGCTCAGCTTCCCCTAAAATGTAAAAAAATAAGTGATCAAATATATACTGTTGTGTACATGTCAGTGAATAAATATGAACTAAAACGCGCTCTACTTTTGTTCAGAATCAGCTTCTTATCACTGGTAAAGACGCGGCTTTCCTCTCAATCATTCCCGCAGCTTCACAGTGCTTTAAACAGTGTTCAATAGTGAAGCAGCGAAACGAGACGAGTCATTGGATAAATGCTGGGCTTTGTCCCGCCCATCGGACGCTCAGCGTCTCTGGGGGTCTATGGGGCAGTGGGCTGGCCTCGGCTGGCCCGGACGCTCAGCTTCTGCATGATGATTGGATGATCTGTCTGAGGCTGAATCCCTTTTTGATTGACAGCGAAATGAGCGAATCAGCGATCCTTTTGGAGTAAAGATCCGTGGGAGCACAGGCGGACACACTTCACATGGGCCAAGGCCGTTTAAGCAGCCTAGATCTGCTGGCCATTGAGAGGACACTAGTCAAGTCCCTGGAAAAGACGCGTTGTTGGTACGACAGGGTCACAGACCATTTTCTTAAAAAGGAACGGAGGGTAGAGTTCACGTATAAATAAACCCACACATTTTATGATGTAGACCGAAATTGAGCTTCCCCTCCTTGAAACACCAGCATCCGCCACTGCAGTCGACATACACTCATATTAATGCATGTATTTCCAGATTTCTTAAGTGAATAGTCTCACAAATATGATCTTTGGGTATTTTGTGAAGGAGGCGAAGTGAATAAACGTACCAGTGTGAACGTAGCCTCAGAGTAGCCAGCTCTTCGTCTTTTTTTTTTTTCTTATTTGGAATGGATTTGTAGCATGGGGAAGCTAAAGGTAGGTGAGCAGTTTATGCTAATATACACACTCCAAACTACCAAATACACACACGTCAGAAATGATTTCATCATTGTTAGCTTTCTAGTTGTTGTTGGGTTTTTGTTTTGGAAAACTGAAATGTGGCACATCGACATAGCTAACTAATATTCAGCAGCTGATTTCTGGCATCCCAAACAACATGAATAGATCTCCAAGACATGAGTATTTCTTTAAAAATATATTTTGTGGTTGCATTCAAGAGTCCTGATTAGCTAGCTAGTGTATTATGGTGTGTCTTTGTTCTTAAACAATGAAAGAAAAGAGATGTTTAGTAGGTTTTTAAATCATTTCAAGCCAACTGCTTGTTGCCAGTAGGAGCTGCATGATCTCTGGTGCCTCACACGTTTGTGTAATTTGCCTGGAGTTATAGACCCCCACTGCTAATGTTAGCGGTTGCTATAGTGTTGTGGGTGAGATAAAGGCCACACGACAGAAGAGGCATTCTACCCCCGCGGACGACGGATTAAAGCTCCAAAGACACAGGCCCAATGCTGGAATCTCTGCTTTATTTTTATGAAGATTAGATGCGTCGGAAAACAAAGGATCAAACGGTGACGGAAGCCCCCTGTTGTCCTCTTTTATCTGTGTCTCCATAATCCACACGAAATGTTCGAAGAAAAAAAGTGGTTACTCCCAAAATTAGTCGTGGTGATGTTGGTCTGCGTTTCGCGTCCCGAACAAAAAGCATGATCCACACAGACAAGCGTCTTTGCTCTGTGTGTGATGTCACTACTCGGGTGAAGGGACCGAGTGAAGTTGCGCAGTCCACACTTGGCATTCAGGTCTCGTAGTGCAAATTGTCCACAGTGGATACCGTCCCTGACACCGTCCCTTTTCAAGACTGCAGTCAGAGGACTCCCCTTTTGAAGTAGACGGATATCGTACCAGAAGCTTTCCTCCTGGTCACCTTTTGCGCGTCATTTGAAGAGAAGCAGGGGAGAAGAGGTACATCAGGACCGGCCTATTTCCTCTGGACTTTTCGTGGCAGCCAGCCAAAGAACTTCCGACACAGCTTCTTGCTCTTGACTTTGGCCTTGGGTTTGGGCTCGTGCTCAGTGGCAGGGGAAGTTAAAACACTGGGAAGCAAAGGTGCCTCGTCATGGATCTGGGAAACGGGGAAATGTAGGAAAATGGGGTGGCCTCCGTCCTGTATCTCTCTCACTGGGGAATCCAGAGGGTCTAGGACCTCTTTGAGCTGTCGCTCCTGCTTTCTGAAGTCGTACTCCACACTAGAAGCAGGAAAGAGAGACACATGGGTTTGTGTTTCTTACAACAACTGCATATAATAAGCATACGATCACTAGTTATCCAATATGTTAAATACGACATGTATTAACTGTCTTTACTACTTTCTTCTAGTCTAAATCCTTCTTAGAGATGCTGGGGACATCTCTCTGTGAGGATCTGATGGTATTCAGCACTCACAAGGTGTGGTACTGGATCAGCAAGTGGGTTATAATGGAGCTCCATCACTTATAGATCACAGATCCACAGCCCAGTGCCGGGGGCATTGAGTCACTGGCATTGGATGTTTTTAGGATTACATACAGGGTGCTGTTTTTCATTTCATGTCTTTTGAGGAGGTCCTAAACCAATCGAAATAGGAGCTGAAAGGTGCTCCTTGTTGGGAAGGTTGTTTAAACGGTGAAGCTTGTCACCTGTAGATGATGCAGGCCGTCTCCTGGCAGGTGGAGCAGTCGCTGAGGTCCTGTCCAGTCCGGAAACATCGGCGTCTGCGGGGAAGAAACAACAGGTGGCGGCAAGGAGAGGAATGAGGCAGGTATTACTGTGCCTCCAGCCTCTCCATCACCACTTTAATGGCCCTCGAGGGCCTGTTAAAAAGTGCCGGACCTTCTCGCAGAGCTGACTACACTGCATTACGAGAGGGCAGAAAAGCGTTTGACAAGCTATTCTGTATGCTGCTCTCCTCTTGATATTAGCTGCAATCACTTTTTCTCGTTCGGTATCCTACTCACACCTCTGTGTAGCACTTTCAGATGTGATTTTCCTCCTTCTCTCCCTCTCAGGGTCTGTTTCTCAGTCGCTCACAACGGCTACGTTTACCAGCAGTTTGGTAACGTACTAATGATCCGACTGAAAGCTGTGTTAAAGCAGAATGGAGGTCTAGTCAGAGTAGAGTAAACTGATCTGTGGCCAATCTGAACGAACCAAGTGGTCATTTAACTCTGTGTTAGACAGAAGAGTAGAACAGCAGAGCACACACCTGTATCTGACAACACTCCCATTTGAAAACTGTGAGTGGGTGTGGGTTTGTGTCACGGTGAAAATTTTAATCTGTTGATGGAGTAAATGGGCTTCAGTTGAGAAGTTCTAAGGATAGTGCATTAAAGGATGTGTCTCCCTGTGTCTGCGTGGGTTTCCTCCGGGTGACTGTCTGTGAGGAGTGTGGTGTGTTCTCTCTGTGTCAGCGTGGGTTTCCTCCGGGTGACTGTCTGTGAGGAGTGTGGTGTGTTCTCTCTGTGTCAGCGTGGGTTTCCTCCGGGTGACTGTCTGTGAGGAGTGTGGTGTGTTCTCTCTGTGTCAGCGTGGGTTTCCTCCGGGTGAATGTCTGTGAGGAGTGTGGTGTGTTCTCCCTGTGTCTGTGTGGGTTTCCTCCGGGTGACTGTCTGTGAGGAGTGTGGTGTGTTCTCCCTGTGTCTGCGTGGGTTTCCTCCGGGTGACTGTCTGTGAGGAGTGTGGTGTGTTCTCTCTGTGTCAGCGTGGGTTTCCTCCGGGTGACTGTCTGTGAGGAGTGTGGTGTGTTCTCTCTGTGTCAGCGTGGGTTTCCTCCGGGTGAATGTCTGTGAGGAGTGTGGTGTGTTCTCTCTGTGTTTGTGTGGGTTTCCTCCGGGTGAATGTCTGTGAGGAGTGTGGTGTGTTCTCTCTGTGTCTGTGTGGGTTTCCTCCGGGTGACTGTCTGTGAGGAGTGTGGTGTGTTCTCCCTGTGTCTGCGTGGGTTTCCTCCGGGTGACTGTCTGTGAGGAGTGTGGTGTGTTCTCTCTGTGTCAGCGTGGGTTTCCTCCGGGTGAATGTCTGTGAGGAGTGTGGTGTGTTCTCTCTGTGTCTGTGTGGGTTTCCTCCGGGTGAATGTCTGTGAGGAGTGTGGTGTGTTCTCTCTGTGTTTGTGTGGGTTTCCTCCGGGTGAATGTCTGTGAGGAGTGTGGTGTGTTCTCTCTGTGTCTGTGTGGGTTTCCTCCGGGTGACTGTCTGTGAGGAGTGTGGTGTGTTCTCCCTGTGTCTGCGTGGGTTTCCTCCGGGTGACTGTCTGTGAGGAGTGTGGTGTGTTCTCTCTGTGTCAGCGTGGGTTTCCTCCGGGTGAATGTCTGTGAGGAGTGTGGTGTGTTCTCTCTGTGTCTGTGTGGGTTTCCTCTGGGTGAATGTCTGTGAGGAGTGTGGTGTGTTCTCTCTGTGTTTGTGTGGGTTTCCTCCGGGTGAATGTCTGTGAGGAGTGTGGTGTGTTCTCTCTGTGTCTGTGTGGGTTTCCTCTGGGTGACTGTCTGTGAGGAATGTGGTGTGTTCTCTCTGTGTCTGCGTGGATTTCCTCCGGGTGACTGTCTGTGAGGAGTGTGGTGTGCTCTCCCTGTGTCTGCGTGGGTTTTCTCCATGTTGGTAGGTGGATTGGTGACTCAAATTGTCCGTAGGTGTGAGTGTGTGAGTGAGTGTGTGTGTGTGTGTCTGTGTTGCTCTGTGAAGGACTAGCGCCCCCTCCAGTTTGTATTCGCACCTTGCGCCCAATGATTCCAGGTAGGCTCTGGACCCAATGCGACCCTGAACTGGATAAGGGTTACAGACAATGAATAATGAATGAATGAATCACAGTAAAAATGAATTTCCTCCAGATTTTAGGTTTTTCTACAGTAAATTTAGTGAAAAATAAAGAATCCGTTTCAGAACCATTTATTTTTTGTATGTTTAATATCTGCTGTTTCTTTAATGAGCAGCAGGTTTCTTGACTCCTTCTACTGTAAACCACATTATAGAGGGTCATGCGTAATGAGAAGCAGTGGCATAGTCCACAGTGACCTTATTTACGCATTATAACAACATCTTACTAGAAATGTTACCACTGTATTCTCACAATAAGAATTTCTGACATTTTTCTTAAAATAAAATGATTTTTTATTCCCACTTTTTAATGTATTTAACTCTCTAATGTAAAACGAAGCAGATTCTACAAGAGCATAAGCCTCTGCACACCTCCCCAACTCTCAGAAACCATAGAGTTATGACTTGTGCAGTATAGATTACGTGTGATATAGCCTCTTGCTGGACTGTGTGTGTGTGAGTGTGTGTGTGAGTGTCATCAGATTGAGTATAAAAAGTGAGCTGTATTTTGGGGTTGTGTTTACACACAATTCTGTATTAATCTTTTCTTCTCACCCTTTGCTGAGAGCGTGGCTCATCTCCAGGTCCTGGATGATGTTGAGCAAAGTCGTGATCCTCTCCTGATTGGCCTGCAGACTGGCCTCCACCGTCTCCAGCCTCTTCTGAGGGTCCTGGTCCCTGCCACAGTCCAGAGAGGCGGGCAGCAGCAAGGCCAGGGATGGAGGGTGGTAGTGTGTAAGGGCACAGCAACCGTTTGGGATGGGTCTGCTGATGGGTAACATAATATTGCTTTGGGAGTCCGTCTCGAAGCCTTGGTGTGGCTCGTCGTGTTTTAGGATATGGTTTGGTATTCGTGGCTGATGAGGACCTTGAGAAGGCAGGTGTGAGTGTGAGTTGGACTTGGGCTCTGCGTTTGCGCCTCTGTTCCTGGTGACCTCGATCAATAACTCAAACGCTGGATGGACAGGGGGTGCATGGGAAGGTTTGGGAGGTCTGCAAGACTGTGGGAAGAAAGTGTCCGGTATCCGCACTGATACCGATGGCTGAGGAGTGAACTGCTGGTGTGTCGTTTGCGATTCTGAGATTAGGAAATGTTCGGAGTTGGCATGAAGATCATGACGACGTGTCCCTGCCTCAGCTGAAGATTCCTGACTTGTTTTCACATCTTCCGCCGATTCTGCTGCTGCTTTAGAGGCGGATTTACCCGAGCTTGTCGTCGCTGTGGATGATTCACCAATTCCGTTGATGGACACAGATTTAGCCACTTGCGCAGCCTCCGCCAGGCCATTACAGCAAGTACCAGACGGCTCTCCGCTGTTCGAATGCACTTCCACAGAGCTTTGAGTGCTTTCAGCCCTGTTGGGCTTGGTTAAAAAGCTCATAGTCTTGGCAGGACACGGTTTGCATGCGGCGCTGGGCTGGAGAACTGGGGACAGATTACAGTGCGGACCACTTTGGATCTTTAATATGCTATGAGATGTGTCAACATGTGAGAGAGTGCACAGCGGCTTGGCGTGCGAATTCGCACCGTGCGGTGTCTGGCTGTCCATGTGTAAGCGTTTGTCACTAGCCTCTGAGTGTGTTTGAGTGTATGTGGAAGTGCTACAAGCTCTGGAGTAATTAGAGTTGAAGGTGGCGGAGAGCTTGGGGTCCACGCTAAAATGGATTTGAGGTTTAACGCTTGGATTTGCGTCTGAGCAAACGGAAGGTCTCCGGTGAGTGTTTTGCCCGGCCTCTAATCCGTTCGGGACTTTGACGTCTGTATTAGGGAGCGAAGTGCTCAGAGGTTTGAGGCGCGTATTCAAATGACTCTGCGCTAAGCTTTGATCCTCAGCGCTGGTGGGAGGGTGCAAGGTGGCTGGAGGCTTGGGATGTGCGTTAATGGTGAGGCAAGTGCCTTTGGGATGTGTTACGCTGTGTGTCTGGGATGTGGTCTTTGGTGTAGTGGGCTGGATCGCGTCTGATTCGCAGTTGTTGGGGTTTCTGTGTAGCTGAGACAAGGTTGGAGGTTTCGAGTGTGTGAGGGTGGGTGGTGCGCCGTTGCATTGTGGTTTAGATGGTGCTTTGGTGTGTGTTCTGACATGCGACGTCACTATGCTGTGTTTGTGTGTATTTGTAGGCAAGGTTAGCACTGGGGTTATGGGCGTTTGGGCTGTGAGTGTTTGTGAAGTAGGACACGGGGCTGTGTGTGTATGACCCACCTCCTGAGTCACCGTGACAGTGTGTGTGGATGTAGATGATGTGTAAGCGGCGTGGTTGTCCTGTGAGTCCATAGTTGTATGTGGGAGGCCGGCACCCCTGTATCTGTTGGTGGATGGAGGTCTGTTGAGTTTTAAGACCTCCAGCTCGTGTGTAAAAGACGGTAGCTGGTCGTTACTAATGTGAATATTTGGATAAGGTGGCGGTCTCATTGCTGCAGACCCTTTGTCCATTTGCATAGTTTTGTAGGTGGTGAGTTTCTCTGAATTCATCTGGATGCTTAGAGGAGAAAGTGCAGCCCCCGTGTCCTTTCCAGGAATGAATGGAGCTGCGGGGCTGGAGCAGAGGCTGTCAGACCCGGCAGATGTGGGTGAAGTGGCGCCCCTGCTGGTGCTGTAGATGACCGCGGCCACTGGATTCTGCCTCCCCCCACAGGTGCTGCAGATTCTCAGCGGGGGTCGATGTGGCGGAGAACACGGAGGAACTTTCCTCTTCCCGTATTGAACAGAACTGAGCTTTGGAATTGGCTCCTCCCCCTCGCTGATGTCACTGCTGATTCCACCAATCGCCTCCGAGTCCACCACGCTCCCATTGGTGAAACGAGCGTCCTTCTTTCCTTTAGCCCTGGTGTTGGCCACACCCCCATGCAAATGAGGGTTGGTTTTGATTGTCCGAAGCTGCGCCTCGCTTTTGACGACTCTGTCCTTTGTTAAATCTGCATCCAGACCTTGGAACGTCACCCCCTTCTTGGCCTTGGTCTCCAGGCTCCGCTGCTTCACGAAAATGCTCCGTTTTTGGCCCTTCCTGCCCTCGACCTCCGTGCCCAGGTCATTAGGGACGTGGCCGTTGGGCGCCATGCTCGCCCTCTTCTCTGATTGGACGGCAACGCTGTCCGTCTGGGTCTCTGACTGTGAGCGGCAGCTCCTTAGGGTGGGCCTGCGTAAAACAACACCAACCAGAGATCATCGTCAGTGTGCCATGCTGGAATGTGTCATAGCTAAGGATTAGAGTGTTATGCTAAGATTGAGAATCAAAACAGCTGCAGAAAGTAATCCAGAACATCTGGAGGTTTGTCAGCTCACGGGAACAAATGAATGAATGTGATTCATCAGAGCTCTTATTTGCATATTACAGCTTTCTGCAGCTCTCTGTTGATGAGGCTTGGTTTGGCCAATTCATTACAACCAGGGTTATCATTTTAAAGAAACCTGAAGCTCTGAAGGGGGTTTTAATTTGTAGTTTGGATTTCTCCAGTCTGTAACGGCTGCTAACGTGTCTCTACGCTTCTGTGCATTCAAACCAGAGGTTATCTAATCTCCGTAATCAAACACTGACCTTATTGCAGGTGAAGTCTGAACCCCGACGTTACACTGATGCGTCCACGTCAGCGCCCTCCAGCCCCGGACCCCTACCAGAGCCGGGACCCCCAGGACGGGCACCGGGGTGGTCAGATCGGCCGCCCGCCGCCCCATCGCCACGGCAACCACCTCAGCGGGACGCCACCGAGGCAGAACTCAGGGCATTAAGCCACGCTTCTGCCTCTGAGGGGGTGACAAAGGACAAGGTTACACTTAGAGGTGACTCCTGAGCGTGAAAGTGTCCAGGGGAATAATGTGATGAACGCAGTTGGTTCGGGGGGGGGACATGACAACCGCTCAAGAGCGCGTGAATGAACAGCTTGCCTGGTGCTGCACATAGCCATTTGTATGAATACTGATCAGCAGAATGAAAAACCAGTGTAGCATAATAATCAAATCAGGGCTATATCAGAGTATACTGGGGAAAGGAAAGCGACTCTGCTGGTTCGTACATATGCACAGCGCCCCCTGGAGGAAGCAGAGGAACGTAATATAACTGGTGACTACGTTCATATCACACCATTGGGTATTTTGACCACACGAAAACAGTTTTAGGTGGAAACGAAGGTTTTCAGAAATGCCGTTATCACTACAGAGGGAGTATGGAGTGATTTGGGATTAAACCACCATGTTTCTCTTGTGCATCGTGGTGTTTTGAGGGTTCTCTTTAAGAGGTACTATGGCCCCCTACTGGACGGACATGAGAATGCAGCCATATTTGTATTCGTCTGGAGAGAGAGGAAAATCACAGTTCTTAAATAAAAATGGATCTGTGTGGACGAGGCCTGATGTAACGTGCTGTTTTGTGTTCTGTTCTGTTTTTGTTCATTTTTTGCGCTCCCCTTGTCATGTGACCTGCTTGTTCCCTGGTCATGTGATACCCTTCCCTTGTGTTTCTAGTGTCATGTGTCTTAATTAGTACCCAGGTGTTTCTTGTTGGTGTTGTCTTTATATAGTCCTTGTCACTGTTTTCTGTTGGTGGGTCATGTATGTATGTTTGCTTGATGGTCCTTAGCCTTGGTCTGTGTTTAGCCTTCTTGTTTAGTGGTGTTTAGCTTTGTTTAGCTGTGTTTAGCGTTTAGCTGTGTTCAGCTGTGTTTAGTGTTTAGCGGTGTTTAGCTGTGTTTAACGTTTAGCGGTGTTTAGTTGTGTTTAGCGGTGTTTAGCTTTGTTTAGCAGTGTTTAGCGTTTAGCTGTGTTCAGCTGTGTTTAGCTGTGTTTAGCGTTTAGCTGTGTTTAGTGTTTAGCTGTGTTTAGCTGTGTTTAGCGGTGTTTAGCTGTGTTTAGCGGTGTTTAGCTTTGTTTAGCAGTGTTTAGCTTTGTTTAGCTGTGTTTAGTGTTTAGCATTGAGCCTTGTTTAGTGTTTGGCTCTGTTTATAGTTTAGCCTAGTCTTTTGTGTTTAGCTCCTTAGCCTCTGTATTTAGCCCTTTTGTTTAGCTTCCCTTTGTCTAGTTTCCTTTAAGTTATTGTAATAAATCTCCTGCATATACCTCCATCCCTTACTCCTTGACTACTCCTACGCACCCCCCCATTATTACACCTGTGTTGAACCTTCGCCATAAGCAATGTGTAGCTACTGCATAGGTACAAGCCCTACGCCGCCCCCAATGTTGTAGCCTGATGGCCACCCCCTACGTGCCACTATGTTACAGACCACGTTGACTGTGACGGTTCCACAGTTGGACAAACATGGATTAAGTTGAGGAGAGCTTAACTGAGAAAGTCCAGAAATATGATCTACTCTTCTCTACTCTACAGAGACTGCAGCCAGTCTCAAATTCATGAACATGATCTGTTATTGTATGACCCACACTGTGCACTACGTAGGGTGTAGGAAGATATTTGTGATTCAGCCCTAGTGTTTTGGCGGCAGGGCAGTGCACGAGTATAAATGCTCATAAAGGGCACAGGGCACTTGCGCAGACTACAGCATTTGGCTGCAGAAGCTTTAGAAACGGCAGGATTTAGTGCTTGTGTAATGGTCTCAAACAGATAACGGCACTGTTTCTGTAGCTCTTCGCTGGGTACATAAGAGTTGGAGTGGATTTACTGAAGCGGAAAGAGCTCCACCAGTAAACAGGAGCTCATTTAGTGATTGTAAAATAACACACAGACACATAGGCATTAGAAAGGTGAAGTATGTACAAATGTTTTAAGATCTTGTCGCTCCTGAAGCTAAAGCATTAATTACTGATGTGATGGAGTAATGCTCATGTCCAGTGATGGATGTAATGTACATGTAAATGTAGGCTCTACACACACTGTCACTGAGTCAGAGATGTTACAGCAGAGCCACGCCATTGTGTTTGAACTGTAACTGTAATAACTCGTAAAAGTGATGCATAGCAATGACACAGAATCGCTGAATGAAGCACTGAAAAGTCTAGAGGTGGAGATCAGAGAGAAGAAGAGTGAAATATGAAAGAAGCTGGGTGTCAGCAATGCTCTGTTTCACAGCCAAAGACCTGACAGCAGAACACCTGAAGTGTGCAGCTCTCCCTCCATTGATTTGGATGTTTCAGAAGGGCGAGCGAGGCAGAGATAAAGCAGGAGAGGGACACAGAGAGAGAGAGAGAGGAGGGGCAGTGCATCTGAAGGTGTCTGATTCTTGGTGAGGAAAAGCCTGGCTGCAAAGCTCATCGAGCCACTGCGCTAAAACCTCAGGTGCTGTCACTAATGTTGAAGGGCTGCGATGTACAGATTGACAGCGGCATGAAGTTAAACGGTGTTTCAACGATTCTGGGATGAAGTCACTTGCTCCTGCTCTTATTTCTGACCGTCCCTGAGTCCACTGCACTGCTCCCTGACCACAGCCCCCCCCCCCCCCCCCCCCCCGGTTCATCCCACCTTTGGGCAGGTTGATAATTTATGCATTATTGCTAACGACTTCATTAAATCCCGACAAAAAAGGGGAGATTAATCAGTGACCGCCGCAAAAGTTACTGATGCATGACTCAAAGTAGCAGCTGTTTTTTTAAAAAAAGATGGAGGGGAGAGAGAGAGAGAGAGAGAGAGAGAGAGAGAGAGAGAGAGAGAGTGAATCACGCCACAACAACACACTAGCATCCGTGCCTGTTAGCACTCCATACGTTAGCCTCTCAATATTCATCTATTCATCCTAAGGCTTATTATCCAGTATGAATTACTCAGTAACTATCATGTACTCTGAATTATTCACCATCCACTATGAATTATTCAACGCCCCCCTTGAGACGACTAATCTAAGGACACACGCTTTAATTCCTGTATGTTTCTACCTAGCAATTCATAGCGGTTGGCGATAATTAACCTGGCGCTAAAAGGGTTAAACACGATAGCTATAGTTCTGATATTCAGTCACCGATCCTTAGGCTTAATTCCCGGTAACGTTTATGTACTGTGAATTATTGAGTATCCATTATGAATTATTCAGCACCCTCTGAGACTGATAACCTAGAAACTCACGCTTCAGTTCCTCACTCTTGTGACTTCATTTGTGATTTACCTACTGATTCATAGCGGTTAGGGCTGAGTAACAGCACCTTAAATAAGGCCTTGTCGTCCAGTAAGAATTACTCTGTCATTATTTTGTATCCAGTATGAGTTTACGTGGACTCACTCCTGAACGTATAACTTCAGAGATTCATACTGGTTACTGGATGTGATAAGTTAGCGATCTTAGTAGCTACTGCGAATAATGCTGTGAGCGCTATGAGCTATTCAACGAAATAATACTCACTCTTTTGACCTCGTACTTCACGTTTCGTTGGTTGCGTACACAGCAATTCATAGTGGTTACGTCTGAGACAAAGACTTGCTGAAGGATCAATCACATGAACCAGTACGAATCACTTACACGATCATGTACTACTGAGTATCCACTATGAATTACGCAGTGCCCACTGGACTCACGCTACAGTTCCTAACACCTACATTCATAGAAAATGCTAAGCTTTGGAGGAGATAAACTGTAGCTTGTTGTTCACTTAGTGATTAGAAAGCTTTAATATCCAGTATGAATTCACTGATTAGTTTTAATTACTGTGTGTTATTTCGTATCCACTATGAGTCTAGTACTCTAAGGACTTCGGTTCCTCACTCCTGCGACCGCACACCTCTTTTATAACATTCCTAACAGTTCATACCAGTTACTGGATGAGAGCTGAGCCTTTTATGTTGATTATAGACACAGTTTAGCAGTCAGTTATTGAGCTCAACACTTTATAAGTAAATTATGGATCAACCACTGAAAGGATATAGAAATGTAGATGTGATTACACTCCTCCGACTCTCGAACTGTCACCGCAGTGGTGCCCTCAGGGTACTTTTGGTTTGGGATCACAGTGGCACCATATGTAGGGTTTTAAAGTTGTGGTGATCTCATGCGCCCCGTTTCTAGGACGTGTGCATTTTATTATTTTATTTTACACAGTTCTACAATAAAAGTTTAACAATGTTCACCTCTGACGCTGAAGAAGAGGAAATGATGTGTCTTTAGGGAACACAGCTGGACTTTAAAAGCACTGTGATGCCTTTATTAAAGGTACATTTTACACTGGTTGTATCTTTTAATGACGATAGTTGTGTACTGTACTCCTGCAATCATGTTATAACACATTTATTACATTCCTAGAATAATCAGTAATTCATACTGGATACTGGGCAAATCAAACTAACCCTAGAGCTGAGAGATAGGGCAGTGACTGAGTTCAAAGTTGATTGTC
>NC_089817.1:34425259-34451947 GCF_029633855.1 Hoplias malabaricus
TGCTGTGCGCTCGGGGTCGGGGTGAACAGAGAGCGGCTCGTTATCATTTAAAGGAACAGGTGCTGTTTACACAGGGGGAGAACACTGCTGTGCACGTTCCATTAAGAACCAGAACTGTGTTCCCTCGTGGAGAAAGGGGAGGACGTGTCCCCTTTAAAGAAACTTGGGGGGAACGGTGTCATTTGCGATCAGGATCTGAGTCATTATTGTATAAGCACGTCTCCATAGCAACTGAATAAGTTGGAGCTGTGAGTTATCCATTTACCCATCGTCCCCTTCCCTCTCTCTCTCTCTCTCTCTCTCTCTGTTTTCTCTGTTATGAGAGACTTCTCTTAGCTTTTATCAAAAGCTGTTGCCAAGGTCAGTCTTGCTTCAAACCCACAGAACAGTGGCCACAGTCTCTGTAAATCACTGCAGGAAAAAAGGTGAACTGAATCCAACTTCTGGTGCTCTGTAGACCCCTAAAGATTAACGCTTAACTCTGACACAAACCTCAGCCTCTGTGTGTGACCTAAGACCGAAATACAACACTTGTCCTAACCCTGACCCCGTAGTGAATGAACAAACCCCTGTTTAAATTAAAGAAAGGGTCACGTAGTAGATTTCATAAGTGAAAATGAGTAAACACGCCCTCTACAGGCAACACAGGTAAAAGTGGCCCATTTCTGAGTTGTACACTTTGAAACATAAACAAAAAACACAACTTTTTTTTTTCCTTTTAAAGCAACACTAGGTCAGGTTTGTTATTGTTGTTTCAGGGTGGGATCCTACCCTCTACCGAAAGTTACATAGGGCAGTTTACACAGTGCTGAGCCCAGAGTAACAACGTCAGAGTCTCTGTTCTCTTTATTACAGCTCAGTGGAGCATCGCAGTGAATTTGAAGCTGTGATTTGAAGGTAAAAGTATTACCCAGTGTTGCTTTAAGTGAAGCAGGGGTGTGTACACGTTTACACACGTGTTAAAGTTCTGTAGTTTACAGGGTTAGGGCTGGGGTGTGGAGTTTGGAGAAAGGAAGCTTTAGCTCCTGGAAAACATCATGTTAAGATTAATTCCGAAGTTTACAGTACGTTTTTTTCTAAGTACAAAGCGTCTAAAGTGCACTCTCCTAATGAAGTGTCCAGTTTATTAAAGTCCTGCCCACGTTCCTTGGTCACCGTCCAGACGGCCACTCTACGTTACATTTTATGAGCGGAAAACAACGTAAACCTTGAATGTAGCTGTATGTATTTAAGCTCAGGAAGTTGTTTGCCAGACAGGGGAACATTGCTGTGAATGTTTGATGGCAGAGCATTAGTGAGGTCAGGTGCTGATGTTGGATGATCGTCCCAAAGGTACCGGATGGAGCTCAGTCACTACTCCACTCCGCTGCTGAGCTTAGCCTGATGTGCAGCTGCTCCAGAGCGTCCCATAGAGGCGTGTGTGGAGATTTCAGGACTGTGGAAGTGGAAGTGGAAGTGTATTACAATTTGAAAATGATTAGTTAGGACCCAGCGCTTGTTATTTCTCTACAGCGGGGTGTTAGTTTTGAAGATAAGGAAATGGTGTCATGTTGATTTTTGTCAGGGTCTTAGACTGGAGTCACAAACATCCTGACTCTGCAGAGAGAGAGAGAGAGATTTCAGAGGTGCCCAGAGCGGCTGATGGCAGCACTTTTTCAGCCTTTATGCAGCTCTGAACGTGATGAAATTGTTCAGGGCTTTTTCTCTCAATTAGAGGCGAACACAGGGAGCTGTCGCTGCATTTTTCACCCTGTTATTTTCTGCTGTTTTGTTGTTGTTGTGGTGTTGTTGTTCTTCTAGCATCACATACTGACTCTTCGCAGTCTTATAAGACCATTGTAGATACACCGTCAATGCCAGGCGGGGTCCACAGAGGTGTGAAGCCCCTCTGTATCAAACTGTGGAGCAGCAGCACTGTGTTCTTCAAAGATCTCCCAAAAATGAGTTCACACACGTGACACGATGGAAACAATGCTTAGTTATTATATGTTCACCGTCCACTGGTGGCGCTGTTGAGCTAAATCCACGTAGACACTCACCTTCAGCTACAAAAACAGTGCTGTAACATGTTAGCGCTGCTGTTTCTAATCTTTGGAGCACAGACTTAAACCTAAACTACGTCCATATCCTTAAGTTTAGTGTTATCCTAAAGATTAGTGGAAATATCAGGGCTGATTTTATTGTATTTATTTATTTGTTTACACACTGGGTTGCCAGGTATTCACAGGAACCTCTGTGAATACATTTAGTAGACATTATACGAGGGGCAGTTATGTTTAGTACACACTGTACAAGTCCTAGGAACAAACATGAACAAAATCAACTCGAATCCAGACGATTCTCTGGAGCTGATCCTGTCGTCATGAGGTAGAGCGGTGTGTGTGTGATCTCGAAACCACAAACACAAATCCCGAGGAAATTTAATAAAGTACAGGAGCAGCTGAAGTGTGTAATTCATCACACAGCAACATCCACAGCTGTGTGTGTGTGTGTGTGTGTGTGTGTGTAATCAGATCTTTCTCGTCTGATCTCATTACTGTTGCGGTCTCGGAGTGGCTCTTAGCGTCGCTGTCCTCTGATCTGTCTTAATGTCTGCCACGCTCACTCTCCCAGTCCTACGTCTCTGAAACCCTTACATCACCTTTAATGGAGATAGAACATTAGCTAGAACCGGCTGAGACCGTCCAGACAAGCTCGGCCCAAGAGAGAGAGAGAGAGAGAGAGAGAGAGAGAGGCCACTGAGACTGTGGCTGTGTCTCAACACACACTGAGGGTGAATCCCATTTCACCCCTTGCCCCTTACACTTTGCCCGACCCCTCCTTTTTGCCCAGGGGTAGGGGTCTCAGTTCCTGTTGGGAAAGAGAGGTAAGGCAGAGGGTGAGGGCTATATACCCCTTGAGACCCATTATTCAGGAGCATATTTCAAACACAGCGACAAATGTCAGTATTTTCTGGTTTAAAAACGATGAACCCCAGTGTATCATCTTTAATGTAGTTTCAGTGCATTGCGCTCTTTAACTTCAAAACAAGCAGAAAATATCAGGTTTCTTGTGGATATCGTGGAATTACCAGCTCCACCTTAAATGCTGGAGCAATTACATTGTAGCACCTGTGGCTACTGCAGCATTTAAGGTGGAACTGGAAGTTTAAAGATGCAGAATAAGCAGCTGTTTTATTATAAAGTCTAGAAGCTCTTCTCTGATATTGCTTTTAATAAAGGGCCGTCCTGTTTGTTTCATAGGGGATGAGTTTAAGAACTACACCCTGTAACTGTGGTATAAGAGGCAACATAACACTCCAGAATGAGGAGGACGGGTTTCACCCCCACATCAGTGTCACCTCAGAGGAACCCAAAGCATTCCTGCTCTGTGGGGGTCCTGTGGGCGGGGGATGGGGGGTCCTGACCGTAGGGTGAAAGGGGACTAGTGATGTATGCAGAGCAACAGATGGCCCACAGTCTGTAATGTGGTCAGTGGAGCTGATGAAACGGACAGTGAACGCAGACACGAGGCATATTCAGCCCGAGCCCGTGTGTCTGCAGCTTTGTACGCAGCAGGACAAAGCTTACTTTGCATTAGCTTTATTTTGGTGACCTTCCAGAAGAAACATTGCAACACATCAGGCGAGAGTGCATTCATTAACATTTTTGCCCTTACTCACTACAAGCATAGGTGCCAACGGTGGAATAATAAAACTGAGTCTCGCTGACATTTTAACCGCAGAGATCATGGAGCTGATGTCCTCTGTGTGTGTGTGTGTGTGTAGTCTAAAGTGGATGAAATTTTAACTTGTTTATCTTTGGCGTTTGTGAATGATTTGTGGTTATCTCTCACACTGGACCCTGGGAAATGGGATTCGGGACCTTAGCGGGAACCATATCAGACGTTAATGAGAGGATATTAAATAATGTACAGCGTCATTGTTGAGATTGAATATCCTCCACTTTTGACATGACTTTAAATGATTTTATTACATTGTTTCAAGATTCATTACATAAATAACGCCTTGACAGACATGCTCCTAAATACTATAGGGAGGTGGGCGACATATTCGTTAATTCATTCATTCATTCATTCACTTATTCATTCATTCATAGTCTATAACCCTTATCCAGTTCATGGCGGAGGTGGGTCCGGATTTTACCCGGAATCATTAAGCGCAAGGCGGGAACAAACCCTGGAGGGGGCGCCCGGATGAAAACCCACGCAGACACAGAGAGAACACACCACACTCCTCACAGACAGTCACCCGGAGGAAACCCACGCAGACACAGGGAGAACACACCACACTCCTCACAGACAGTCACCCGGAGGAAACCCACGCAGACACAGGGAGAACACACCACACTCCTCACAGACAGTCACCCGGAAGAAACCCACGCAGACACAGAGAGAACACACCACACTCCTCACAGACAGTCACCCGGAGGAAACCCACGCAGACACAGAGAGAACACACCACACTCCTCACAGACAGTCACCCGGAGGAAACCCACGCAGACACAGGGAGAACACACCACACTCCTCACAGACAGTCACCCGGAGGAAACCCACGCAGACACAGGGAGAACACACCACACTCCTCACAGACAGTCACCCGGAGGAAACCCACGCAGACACAAGGAGAACACACCACATTCCTCACAGACAGTCACCCGGAGGAAACCCACGCAGACACAGAGAGAACACACCACACTCCTCACAGACAGTCACCCGGAGGAAACCCACGCAGACACAGGGAGAACACACCACACTCCTCACAGACAGTCACCCGGAGGAAACCCACACAGAAACAGGGAGAACACACCACACTCCTCACAGGCAATCACCCGGAGGAAACCCAAACAGAAACAGGGAGAACACACCACACTCCTCACAGGCAATCACCCGGAGGAAACCCACACAGAAACAGGGAGAACACACCACTCTCCTCACAGACAGTCACCCGAAGGAAACCCACTCAGACACAGGGAGAACACACCACTCTCCTCACAGACAGTCACCCGAAGGAAACCCACGCAGACACAGAGAGAACACACCACACTCCTCACAGACAGTGACCCGGAGTGTGACTCAAACCCACAACCTCCAGGTGCCTGGAGCTGTGACAGAGACACCACCTGCTGCTCCACCATGATGCCCTGCTACATATTCAGTCATTTCAAATTTATATGAAATAAAGTATTTTTCCAGTAACTTCCTTTGAAAGTTGAGTCCTTCGAAGTTCCTTTAAAAGTTGAGAAGGAACTGCACTGTCTGCTCCCTCAACATCCAAAGCTGAGGTGGCCTTTATCAAGGCAACTCCCAACTGTTCTCCAGGCTGTGTGTGTTTGTGTGTGGCATGTGCTCAAATGGAGAGGCACAAGTTTGTGCACATTGTGCAATGACAATAAAAGTACATTTATGTTTAAGTTAAATTAGACTCTAAGTCGAGAAAATCTTTTTTCATCCCCAGTGTGGTGGCCATGTTGGCAATATTAGGGTTTGTTTCTATAACAGTCAGCATAATCCATTGTATTGCTTTTGTTTTCTGACAGGATGTAACCAAGGAAGCAGTGGAGATTAACTGGAAGCTCATTGTCATTCCCAGTCAAGTGTTCCCTGTGTTTACACACTCAGTACAAGGATAAAACCCAAAACCATCCCATCATCACGGCCCATTGACAGCTGGACGTTGCCTGGTGTTCTGGACACTCCCAGTGTAGATACAAGACCTAGGAAACCAAAACTAATGAAAGGATTTGCTTCTAGTTTGGAAAAGGTTATACGATCAAGAGTTTCAGTAGTTGTACAAAGGGTCCAAGCATCAGAAAGTCAACATAGTTTGTTAGCTTGTTAATGGTAGTAACCTACATGTTAGCATAACACCACATCATACAGGGTATAGGACAATGTCGTTAGCATAGATTACATTCCGCTAAATTGGAATCATATTGTTCAGCAAGCAACAACAAGGAGAATCATTAGCCACATCCTTTGAGTGTCCAATTAAAGAATGGCAACAATTTTAAAGGTTGTTGACCTAGTCTTAGCCGATCAGGAAAGCTCTAGAACCGATTAAGTGAACTTGACTAGTCCTAGCTGTCAACAAAGACTGGGAAGCAATAGCCATCTTGTGTCCAAGGAACCATGGTGTCCACAGTTTTCCGTTGGCTGATGCTGGTGGCCTTTATCACGCTTACCATTGGCGGCAACGTGCTGGTGTGTCTGGCCGTGGGAACCAGCCGGCGATTGCGACAAATCAGCAATTGCTTCATCGTATCCCTGGCTCTGACAGACCTTCTCCTGGGCCTCCTCGTGCTGCCTCTTACTGCTACTCTGGAGCTGAGGAGTGGACGCTGGTCGCTAGGAGGGACCTTCTGCAACATCTATATCTCTGTGGATGTGATGCTGTGCACCGCCTCGATCTTCACGCTCCTGGCCATCAGTGTGGACCGCTACCTGGCCATCTCAGCGCCTCTCGAATATTCCAGAAGGGTCACCCCTTTGAGGGTGGGAGTCTCAATCAGTGGCATCTGGATAGTCTCCATGACTGTGGCCTTTGTGCCCATCCAGCTGGGCTTGAACACGGAGGACTTTATCGTCCAGAACATGGGCTGGGAGATGGGGGACGAGGGAAAAGAAGGAAAGACCTGCCGTTACGAGTGGAACAACAACTATGTCCTTCTGAATGCTTCTGGGACCTTCTTCCTCCCGCTGCTGGTCATGTGTGGGATGTACCATCGCATCTTCCTTGTGGCCCGTGAACAGGTAAATTATCTGACCCTGCGATCACTCCTTCTGGGTTCCAATTTGGCTTTAGTAAATGTTAGTATACTCTGATTACAGATGGATGGCTCAGATATCTTCATCCATCAGATCTTCAGATTTGTGACTTTTGTCCGAGGTTGAGTTGACTGATGGGGGCTTGGAATAACTCAGACTATCCAGGTTGTTCTTCATCTCACAAAGGTTATAGGGCAGGAAACAAAATGGACAATACTGAATTAACAGAATCTCTCCAGGTTATTCTAGGACAGTGCAGGAGATGAACAACTCCAGGATGTCCTTTGCCTCTCAACAGTTGTAGGACAGGATAGGCTAAGTCGATCACTCCAGGTTTTGAACCTTGGACAAAGACGCATCTGAATCTAATGGTCGAAGATGTCTCGGTCTTGATCCACTTATCCCGATACGTCTCACTGGAACTCACAACCTCAGACAAAACCACAGGATCTTCTTCAATTTGACGCTGACCTATCGCTTTAATGTTTACACTGTGTTTATTTTCCCAGGCGCGTCGAATCCGAGCTGCTACCCCCTCCTTCATCCGCTCTCCCTCTGTGGTAGTGACGGCTCGGGAACACAAGGCCACAGTGACTCTAGCCGCCGTTCTGGGAGCATTCATCGTCTGCTGGCTTCCGTACTTCATCTACTTCACCTGCATGGGCCTGAGACGCGAGACCAACCCTCCGCCCCTCACACACTCCGTGGTGCTGTGGCTCGGCTACTTCAACTCCGCCCTGAATCCCATCCTGTACCCGGCCTTGAACCGGGACTTCCGCAGAGCGTACAGCCACTTGATCCACTGCGGTACCTCGCGAAAGGGGTCATCCAACTCCAGCAGGAACTTTTCTAACGGCCTTCAGATCCAACAAGACAATCCATGTGGACCCCCACATCTCAACCTGAGTGAGGTTAATGATGGAGGTACACTAGTTAACTCTAGATAACGTACATAGGTATTATAAATATTAGGGTAAGGTGTGGTGTCACTGAGTGTAGTGTATTCTCCCTGTGTCTGTATGGGCGTCCTCCAGGTTACCAAGTCCCCTCTCCCAGTCATGGCGTGTGTGTGTAAGTGATTGGGTGAAAACCAGGGTCTAGTCCTGCCTTGTTCCCAGTAATTCTAGCTAGGTTTCTGGAATTGACTATTAAAAATCACTTGGAGTAAACTTCTTTTTTGATTCTGACTTCCATTAAAAGTTAAGACCATTTTTGCTTCTCCTGTACAGTTCCTAAATTGGAGATAGGAGGTTTGGTTCTGACAGGGATTATATTTATCTGCATGTGCTCTTTAGGATCAAACAGTGGCCTGAAATATAAATGATACGCAGTGGAACTGTATTTCCAGTAAAGCGTGTGATATCTAACTTTGGATGATTCCAAGTTATAATTTAAAAGTGGTCAGCGATTCTACTCTGCGCTGATGAATAAGTGACCGTTCAATTCTTTCCCTCTTCCTCCAGGCGGTGTGGACGATTGAGAGGGAAGGGTTATATAATGACAGAAAGTCTGATCTCAGATTCTGTCTCTCTCTCATTCTTTCTTCCTTTTTAAGCCTGAGAAAGTTCAAAGGAACAGGAGAAAACACAAGTCTAGCACATTCTTCCATGGACAGAGCTGATGAAAATGAGGCTGACAGCCGTTCATGCTTCTGTCACTTGAGTTCTGGGGGTAGCAACAGCTCAATCTGTGTATTTAGGGTCTGTAGTACATCCCTGTGTTTTCCCAAAATACTTCGCAAAATATTAGAGTTATGTATTTTTTTTTCCTTCATCTATATTTATGTGTTTTATATTTCGGTTTCTTTTTGAACTGCCCTTATCTCAACACTTCTGTTTAACTAAACACAATAGAGGAGAATGCAAACTGCCTGGATCTATCACATCAACCAAAAGACACTGGCTTAGCACCAAGAGCAGGCCATCCTACCCGCCCAGAGAGCAAGGCCAGTTGTGCTTTCTAGGATTCCCATCTTCAATCTCATGATGATCAGGTCAGTGATTAGATCTATTCATGCACTAATTTCTTTAGTGGAGTTTTACAGCATTGTGCTGAAAGTGGTAGGGACAGTGAGGTTTTCCTCCCGCCATCAAATGTTACACAGTGCAGTTTCTGCAGTGCTTAGCCCAGAGTAACAAGGACTAAGGCTCTGTTCTCCTTATTACAGCTCTGTGATGCATCACAATTATTTTGAAGCTGTAATTTAAAGGGAATGGGTCAAGAATGTGTGAACATTCCTGTCTTCACAGTCCTGTTGCTGTAAATGAGTTTGTTCATGTTATTGTCTCTTAGCAATGTGTCCTGAGTAGTGTGTACAGTGCTCCAGAGACTTCCAGCTTCACTGAGCCCTAGATATTACTGCAGCCACTTAGAGACCAGGACATGTGGTGCTGGTCAGTAGATGCTACAGGGCCGAAGGTTTTGTGGACACTTCAATAAACGAAGAGTTAGTTCCCAGTAACGGTGTCTACGCTTCTGGTGTTGACCGATACAGACACACAACCTCACGCACTGATGTGCTGTTAGATGATCAAGTGTTTAACAAGCAACATACATTTAAACATGTTCCAGTCGTGTGAGGATGATTAGTACACGTCATAAAAGGCTAGAAAACCTGTCTGCGCCTGCTACATTTTTAAACATGTTTGTTTAAACAAAAGAATACATCAGCTCTTTATGTTCAAACTGTGGAAAGTGTTTGAGTGTCCTCTAGGGACAATGTGAGGTATTGCAGAGCACAAATCTCAAATAAAATTCAATATCAAATAAATAAACATTTTCAAGTATGTAATCACTATATTATAACACTCCAAGAATGTTAAAATTGCATAGTGTCTTTTTTTTACGAACTGTTTAATCAGAGAGCAGTACACCATTTTAGTGATGAGTGTTTTTCTATGCATTTCTAAACTTAGCTAATGTTAATTATGTTTTTTTTTGTTTATGATCATTACAAAATATACTATATATTTCTATATAGTATTTTAAATTATATATAAAATAAAGTCCATTCATGAAATATTTTATTGGGGAAACTGTGACACTTTTTCTTTTCTCAGTTTAATTACTTAATATTCTGTTGCAGTTGTGTGGGCGGCACAGTGGTACAGCAGGTAGGTGTCACAGTCACACAGCTCCAGGGTCCTGAAGGTTGTGGGTTTGAGTCCCGTGAGTCTGTGAGGAGTGTGGTGTGTTCTCCCTGTGTCTGCGTGGGTTTCCTCCGGGTGACTGTCTGTGAGGAGTGTGGTGTGTTCTCTCTGTGTCTGCGTGGGTTTCCTCCGGGTGACTGTCTGTGAGGAGTGTGGTGTGTTCTCTCTGTGTCTGTGTGGGTTTCCTCCGGGTGACTGTCTGTGAGGAGTGTGGTGTGTTCTCTCTGTGTCTGTGTGGGTTTCCTCCGGGTGACTGTCTGTGAGGAGTGTGGTGTGTTCTCCCTGTGTCTGTAGGCTCTGGACCCAACGCCACCCTGAACTGGATAAGGATTACAGACAATGAATGAATGACTTGCAGTCGTGCAACAAAGATGAGTGGTCATTGGTTGATTAGTTAAAATAAACCCCTGTATTTTAATGTAAAGATTCTGTGGCGTAAGGCAAAATGTTTATAGGTGCATAGAGGCATAGGTACATTTTGTGCGGCTATCCAGCGCAACATCTGACACTCCAAAAAGGGTATAACAACATTTATAAAGATAACATGGATAGCTAACAAATACTGCATATATTTATATATCATTTATCCAAAAATCACACTAATCCCTGTGGTTTACCCTGAAGCCCACTTTATTCTTAATTTTACCACCAAGTTCAGTACTTCTAAGAAAGTGCAATAACAGCAAAAAACAAAAAGACAGTAGTAGACGATCCCTGTTTTCTTACGTTCACGTTATCTACTGGAAAGTGATTAAGTATTCTGGGTACGCCTGCACATCATGAAAGATCACAAACATAGTCGGGGCTTGTATATTATCAGTGACACTGTCGTATAAATCTGTGGCCGAGGAGCTCTTGGCTGGAGGTGAAAGAAGACCAGACTTTCCAGTAGTGTAGTCGCCAACCAGTACTTTGGCCAGATACATCCGCTTATGACCCAGTTGGTCTGGTTTGGAGTATCCTCTGGACGAGTAACTTGGGTCAACAGCAAAATATGCACCATTCCCATACATGGCACCTAAAAATAGAGCAAGCCAACGTGTGAAAGGCAGAAACACACAGGTACAGACAGATTCTGAAATGATTTTGCATATTTTACAGGTTAGACCACAGCTGTGTTATACCATGCATCCCAGCATAGCTTCGATTGAAACCTCGATGGTCGATCTTGTCTATGTTTTCAGGGCCGGTGCCGTGGAACAGCTTCTTCTCATTGTTCTGGTGCTTGTTCCTCTTGTCCATGTCTTTCTTATGGATCATGTAGCTCTTCCACAGAGTGCTGTTCTGGACCCTCTCGATCTGAGGACAATAAAATGTTAACTTGTGACTGTGTGTAGATCAGGCTTGAAAAAAGTGCATGTGCATATTGGAATCTGTTCCTACAGCCCGCAAACTGTGAAATAAAACCTTGCAGACACATTTCTGTGGGCTGCCCAAGTCAGAAAAACTGAAATACCATGAAAAGTTCTTCTTAAATGGAAGATAGTTAATTTGAGTATTTCTAGGATATTAAATAAAAGAACTGAGCAATAATGTCAGAAACAGGAGCAGAGAAACAAGCAAAATGAGCTTCTGCAAAGCTGCAGGCCCTGGTTGTGGGCTGGTAGGCAGGGGGTGAGCAGTAGCTCATTAGCATTTAAAGGAACAGGTGCTGAAAGCGGGCGTTCTGAACAGGGCTGTTTACACAGGGGGAGAACACTGCTGTAGGGCTCGTGGGGTTTGGACCATAGCAGGTCACAGATGTTTCATTGAGAACCAGAACTATGTTCCTCTGTGGAAAATGGGAGAATAGGTCCTCTTATATACTCATGGATAAAACACATGCATGAAGTGATCTCATTTACAGTAAACTTACACTGAGAATTGTATTCTGCAGTCCAGTTTTTGTGAATTCGGTCTCCACAGAATTGTATTCCTGGCTGCCAGGTTGAAGTTTACACCTCTTAACAGAGGCTCCCTTCATGTCTTCCCAGTGACCCGGCAGAGGCTCTGAGTTGTCGTCTGCAAGAAAACAATGATGTAATAAACCAAGACGTCAAAGGTCAGATCAGGACAAGGAAAATGCAAGTAGACGATGATCTTACCTTTCCGGTCGAGCCTCTTTAACTCTATGAATGTAGCTCCTCTTTTTGCAATTTTTCTTATCAAATCAACCTCAAACTCCTTGTTGCTGATATTGATCTTCACTTGAGGGAGTTTTTGCTGAAAGGCCTCCTCCAGGTCGTAGTTGGTGGAAAGGTCAAAAGCTACAGGTTGGTTTACTTGGTTCAGATACTGCCACTCGACAAAGGCCCCAACCATGAACGCCTTTTGTTTGCGGTTCTCGTTCTTCTCGACTTTGCGAATCAGGTCCCGGATGGTGCTCTCCACTTTGGCCACGTCTCGGGTCAGGCCTTCCACATCGATGACCGGCTCCGAGCCGCTCTTGTTCAGCCGGATGCTGACCGTTAGCTCCCTCTGTAGGTTAGACAGCATCTCCGCATCCTCTCTGGTGAAAAGGCTGATGGCGGAGTCTCGGATGGAGCAAGATGTTTGCTCTTTTACGATTAAGCTGGTGATCACATCTCTGGCTTCATTCAGGTCCTGCTGCGTCTCGGCACACAGCTGAAACACAGCCGGCTCAAACTCCTCACCCACCATCTCAAAGTCCTCGCTCGCAGAGGGCTCTGGACTTTTGCCCAAGAGGTAGCTGGTCATAGAGTCAAAGGTTCCTTTGATTCAAATGTTTAAATGAGAGGAAAAGGACAACAGAGCATTTCTTATAAAGGAATTTAAAACTGTAAACATTTGTTTCATAGTTTTAAACCCAACTGGAGCTTTAAGAGATTTTTGCCAGCTTCAGATAAAGTGTCATTTCAACAAATTCAAAGAAAGCCAGTGTTAAAAATGATGCCCTGGTGCTCACATAATTGTTATGGCACAGGTTACACTCAATAACAATGACACCACTTTGTCTACCCACCTTTTATCCAGCCCATTACGCTTGTGTCCCCCAAATCCTCCTGCTGCCTCTTGAGCATGCTCTGGTGAAAATCTGACACCATCGATGTCTGGAATATCAGGAACTTCACAGTTTGCAAATTTGTTCCTTTTTTCTTCTTCACAAAGTCAATCAGGGCATCGATCATGGCGTCAGCAACAGCAGACGGACTCGCCCCACCTTGTCCTGATCATCGAGACACCAAGAAAATACCAACCTTTAAAGCAACATTACTCGACTTGAGAAAGCAAGCTTAGAAAGTGTGAGAGGACGATGATCACAGCGTGCCGTACCTGTGCCAAGAGCTGGTAAGGCGACGGATGAGAAGTTTTGAGCTTCACACAATTTTAAGACGTTGTAAACCATCTCTTTGATGGACGCTGGGCTGTTTTGGCCTACGACGTGGATTATGTGTCTGCAGGGGAGCTGTCCTCCTGAGGTCAGAATCATGTGCCTTTGCTGTAAACTTGCCTTCACTGTAAAAACAACCCCATAAAGGGTTTTAATGTAAAACATCTGAAGGTATGAGAGTTCAGGTATTCATTAGGAAGTCAAAGAGTTTACAGACCAGCCTGTGCACATTCCTGTTCCACTGCTGACCCAGCAGCATCTAAAATGGCCTTGGAGACTCCTAGATTAACACAGATTACAACAAGAAGTTACATTCATTATGGACATTCAAGCATTTTTGGCATTTACCTGGAGGAAACTCTTCAATGACACTTTGATTTTATGCAGATCTAATTCTTGCTATTTTAGCACCAACCTGTAAGGTACTCACAATGGGTACACCTACATGAGTTAGCTACACGTTTTGTGGTGCACATGAGGTTTTGTGTAATTGGTAAAGACCAAAGCTGTGATCACATGCACCACATCTAGTGGTACTTCAGAAAATGGCAGTGTTTCTAAGACAAGTGAAGTTGTCTGTAAGTACAGGGTGGGCCATTTATATGGATACACCTTAATAAAATGGGAATGGTTGGTGATGTTAACTTCCTGTTTGTGGCACATTAGTATATGGGAGGGGGGAAACTTTTCAAGATGGGTCGTGACCATGGTGGCCATTTTGAAGTCTGCCATTTTGAATCCAACTTTTGTTTTTTTCAAAGGGAAGAGGGCCATGTGACACATCAAATTTGTTGGGAATTTCACAAGAAAAACAATGATTTTAAAGTAACTTTATCCTTTCATGTGTTATTTACAAGTTTCTGTCCACTTATAAAATGTGTTCAAAGTGCTGCCCATTGTGTTGGATTGTCAATGCAACCCTTTTCTCCCACTCTTCACACACTGATAGCAACACTGCAGGAGAAATGCTAGCACAGGCTTCCAGTATCCTTAGTTTCAAAAGTTGGATCCAAAATGGCCGACGTCAAAATGGCCATCACCACCCATCTTGAAAATTTTCCCCCCTCCCATATACTAATGTGCCACAAACAGGAAGTTAATATCACCAACCATTCCCATTTTATTAAGGTGTATCCATATAAGTAGCCCAACCTGTAGATGCAACTAAAACACTAGGGAGTAGTCTTAGCTGGTGTCTTCACATAAAAAAATCCCACTGTGGCATGGCTTTACCTGACTTCAGAGAGAATGTTGCATTGGAGGAGTTCACAATGGCGTCACTTCTCTCTTTCGTAATGTCCCCTGACGACACCTCGAGCGTTATGTGTCCCACCTGCACAGTGTGCACTCCCAGAGACCGAGTGGAAACCACACCAAAGAGTCCTAGAGTGTCAGATAATGATCTGCTTCATCAATCATTGTACTAATATCGGTTAGCCTTTTTCATCATTGTTGCAATTAATAATCTTTTGTATGATCTGCAGAAAGCTACTGTTGTTTTGACAGCAGAGGGTACTCAACCCTTTACTTTTCTGCTCAGTGCTTGGTAACAGCTCAACACAAACACAAAGAGGTATGCACAGTACCAGTCAAAAGTTTGGACACATCAAATTAGTGATTGGTGGAATAGGGCCAGTCACTGTATAGAACTGTGTATTTTAGGATATTTAGGATTCCAGGAGAGAAACTTACCAGGCAAGGATTTGGCAACAGACGATTTTTTAGGCGATTGTTGCTGAATGCCTGGTGCTCCTGTTTTGACCGGACTTGGCCTCCCACCTCTGAAGGTCTTTGTGAAGGACTAATGGGCAAAAACAAGGAACATTATGAGCCAGAACAATCCCTAAGTAGTTGTGAAGTGCTTTGGGGAAGAGTTTACCAGTACCTGTACAGTCTCATTGTCAGAACTGTGCACAACCACTGTCACTTCTTTAAGATGCCGAGGATGGGCTTTGGCACTGAAGTCATGAACCACATTTAGTAGGAGGGAGGAAACCAGGTCTTTAGGAAAGCAAAGGTTTCCGGTGCCAATGGCTGGGAATGTGATAGAGAACATTTGCTTTTGTTCTGCCTTTTTAAGGCAATCCCTAATGATCTGTTTCAGCATCTGTTGGAACGAAACATCAAGGGATATATTTCAGGGAACACTGCTCTTGTAATTGTGCAATATGGATTTAGGATGACAACAAATCTCTTACGATTACCTCATCTTCGGAACTAGTTCCTCCATTCCAATATGGACAAATAGTATGGAACACTGTTTGACAATTTAAGTTATAGCCATTTGTAACGAGCATGTCTCCATATTTTAGTTTCGAAGATCCAAGTGAACTCAGATGGATAGTAGCTTCAGACTGGAGTTGAGGACCAGCTACTTGCAGAAGAGCTTTGGAGATAGCGCCATTGCTGAGGTCACCATCTACTGAGATGGTGTTGACAATCACATCACTCTGTGGAGAGGATAGTAAAGTAAATCGTTAATGTCTGTTAGAGATTGTCCAGATTTGCTTGTTTAATAAGTTTTGGTGGATATGTTATTTTATATAATGTTTACTTACAACAGCATCCTGGATGTTCCCTTTCTTCAGATGGATTCTGAGTCCCTCTGGAGTGGATTGAGTTGCAATGGGCTCAGAATCCTCTACAGACCGTGATCTGGGCACTAGGTATGAGGTCTCACCCCCAAACATTCCTGGTTTTTCGAAATCGGGAACTTCAGGAGTTTTGTAACCTGGTGGTTCATGGCTCCTCTGCCCAGCACCTCGATGTCCGTATCCACAATTACCTTGAGTGTGATATCCCTGACCTCTGTTGCCACGTGCACGACCGCGATTACCACGACCACGACTGCCAGATCTCGTTTGATGTGAGAAGGTTATTTTGGGATTGAAGGCTGCAAATTCCTTCCTCACCGCCTGAGCCATGGCATTCACCGTGCTGGCATTATTGTCCACCAAGTGTATCTGGGTCAATATGTTCGGGCCACCTTGGCGATTCTGGTCATTAATGTAAGCATGCAATTCCTTGGCAATCGTCTCAGTGCAGAGTTCAAGAGGAAAGCCAAATACTCCTGAGCTGATGACTGGGACTGCAATGGAGGCGCACTTATTATTCACAGCTTGGTTCAGACTTTCCCTCACAGCTTGTTTCAGCCTACTCACTGCCGTACGCCTGTCTGTATCTGAGAAGCGGGGACCCACAGCATGCACTACATATTTGCATGGAAGATTCCCTGCTTCAGTGGTGATGGCAAAACCAGGTGGCACTCGTCCATTGGCAGCAACATACTGGTCAGACCACTTTTGTAAATTTGGTCCAGCAGCATTTAATAGTGCCAGCGCCACACCACCAATGTGCTTCAAGTCCTCGTTGGCAGCGTTGACCACAGCATCTACTCTGAACTGACAGATATCAGCCTTTCTAACTGTGATGATGATTCCTCCAGGCATTTGGACCCCACAGGACACCTGTCCAACATCTTCCACTCTGTCACGCTCATAGTCATCTTCATCCTCTTCCAACATGTGACTTTCCTCAAGCAAGACCACAAACTTACGATCCTTTATCATTATCAAGAAAAAGCTTCCCTGCTCCTGAAAATACTTTTTAGCACCTGCCTTGCTAAGTGTCAACTTATCAGTGTGGAGAGCATCTACAATTTTCTGGAAATTGTCCTTGGCTGGTTGGACATGCACACGTTCTCCAGACAGTCTGATCAAGGGTCTTCTGGGGTCAAACTGAACGGTCACCTCGTTGGAATTAACAAATTTTTGCCAAACTGAGGACTTTTTCTCATTTATGAATCTCACCGCAGCATAAGACTGAACACGAATGACGTCCTCGATTCTCGAGTGTGTGTTAATAAACTTCTCCAAGCTCCTGCTGACCTCCGAGACTGGTTGCTTAAAGCCACAGACTATAAGTCTGTCCCTGTCTCTTGGGGGTTTTATCACCACCGTTTTCTTCCGGGTTGAGTTGTAGGTATCACAGAGCCGGTCAGTTAAGGAACGCCATTCTGGCTTTTCAATCACTCCCAGGTCCTCCAAAGAAATGGTATTGGATGCAAGTGATAGTTCAAGTCTCTTCTCAGCCTCGGTCAGAGCTTTGTCTGTGCTTCCCATCAACTTGACATCCCCATTTTCAATTCTGTAGACTGCACCTATTCCCTTGGACGTGAACAGATCTCCTGACATATCCTCGCAATCCACTGATCTCAGGAACTCCAGCAACGAAGGGTCCAATTTCAGAGTCTTCTCTTTCATGCTCACTCTTCTCTCAAGGATCCAGTTTTTGATGTCTATAATTTCTACACTAAGACCACGTAAAGTTAACTGACTGAGGTCGTTTCTGTACGCATATTCCAGTTTTGGGTGTCTAGTCAAAGCACTGCTTTGGAGTCCTTCATGCAGATACAGAGAAAACATGGCAGGGGACATCGCTATACTCTCGTAGACACTGGTCTGGTCCCTTACCACCTGATCTGATGCTTTATTGAGAACATCTTCCAAAATTGTCTTGAGCAGCCTAATGTCTGGCGCCATCCCTGCCAGCGTCAGGACTCCATTGTCCATACTCAAAAAAGCTTTGTCCTTTACTACTGACCGGATGTCCTTCTCTATTGTAGACCACATAGAAGGGATTACCGCATGCTCAAACACAGCATAGTTGGACAGTAATTGTCTAAAGGCATCTGTGGCGTTTTCCTTCCATTTGTCAATGACCTTCTTGGTTATGTTCTTCTGTCTCAGCAGCGTCGGAAGAGGACTGAGTTGGACTTCAGTCTTGTCCATGTTCACCCGGCAGAAATGTGAGCTCATCTGATTATCAATGGAAGGTAAAAGAACATTCTTGTCTAGGAATTCCCTGATTGCAGGATGGATCTTCTCTTTGAAAGGTTTGGGTAGTGTCCACGTTGGTCTGTCTTTGCCATACAGTGCAGAACCCAAGGACGTGTGATATGGGTAAACATTGACTGGAGTCCGGGCAATATGATGCTTCCTCCCCAGGACTTTCTCTAAATCTGAGAAAGGATGACAACTAACATTTATTTCACTGTTTACACAAATAGGGCACACACTTTCTGGCCATGACTTTGAAACTAGGATTGTAGACCTTTGACTAATCTACAAAATTAACAGATGATTTACCTTCTTGCTTTTTAAAAGTGATTATGGCAGCTTCCTCTTCTGGAATCATCGTCACTTTTTCCACTGTCCCACCCCACTTTTCAAAGTAAAGCTGCAGCAGGTCTGTAGGGGTCTGGCTAGGCACGTTTTCCACTTTAACACATCTACTTTTTTCCAGAGCCCGGCTGATTAGACCATAGTGCTGGAACTTTTTATTGCTCTGACTCTCTCTGAGGAACTT
The DNA here is from genome assembly GCF_029633855.1 of Hoplias malabaricus. Lineage (NCBI taxonomy): Eukaryota > Metazoa > Chordata > Actinopteri > Characiformes > Erythrinidae > Hoplias > Hoplias malabaricus. The sequence goes on from NC_089817.1 coordinate 34,443,872, forward strand.
CTCAGCAACTGCAAAAAATATTAAAATTTTACTCACAATCTGATCAGTTTGAGGGCAATGCAATGTGTGAGTGTCTTTGTGTTTGATGATATCAAACTGCAAATGTATGACACAACACATTATCTGACCTCACTGTCCAGAAAACACAGCACGTGTCACTGTCCCAGGTTATGTTTACCAAGACCTTTTTTCAGTTTATCTGTTGAATACCTACCACTGGGATCATAAAACGTCACAACTGCAACATCTGATTCTCTTATAATCTCCAGGAAAAACTCCTCCTCAAAAACGCCACTGATGCTTTCCACTAAAAGCGTAAGTAAGTCTCTGGACAGTGTGTCCGTCAGTCTCTCCACGACCACAGCACCTGGCTGCTGAAGGTCTGAGGGTGACACCACCTCATTCTGGAGGCCACTCTGATTCCTCTCAAGGTCAACTGGAAAGAAACAAGTGAGCATTAAGAAACAAGTGAGCATTACAGGGTGTATAACACAAGGAACATGTTTTTCATTGATCTCAGCAGGTTCCAGAGTATAGACTCACAGTGTGGATGGACGTTGACCGGCACCTTGCAGATACAGTGGTTAGTTATGTCCAAAATTTTTTGTGCACCTGAAATATTGAGACAAACTGCTGTTATTTGTTTAATACATAAAAAGTAAGACTGCTTTAAACTTGACGTAACCTGGTCTAACAGTCTCCTACAGTTTAATCTATGAATTGATAGGGAGTTTAAAATCAAACATCCTTAACATCTACTGAAGCACCTCGACTACTCTCCTGGTCATGTAGGATTGTGGTTAAGAAGGGATTAAAAATACTTATGGTGGGCAATATTCAATGCGTGGTCATACCATCAGGAGACTGGAAGGTAATAATAGCAACTTGCTCCTCTGGGTATGTGCTGATGTTCTTTATCGGTCCACCCCAAGTCTCAAAGTACAGCTTCAGAAGATCGTCGCAGGTCACAGCATCCGGTGGCACGTTCTCCACCCTCACACTCAAGGTCGTCTTCACAGGTGGACCTCAAGATGTGAAAACAATATGAAGACATTAGCATGTATTTAGATGATTTAGATTAGATTAGTGTAGTGTCACGAGCCCACATTTGAGTGGCATTTAAATAAAATGTAGCGTCTTTACCTGTCCAATGTCAGCTTGGACCAGGAGGCCACCATGTTGGGCGACATTACATATGATATCACGGAATTAGCTATAATTAATTACTACTCAATAATTATTATGCTTATTGATCCGCTGAAGGGTTCTTGGCTCCTAAACTGAATCTGACCATCCACATCTGTCTTTGGCTACAGACTAGGGCCTGAAGCTCTTGTTCGCAGATTTCTTTCATGCTCAGGTTGTGGCATAGAGCGTCGCTGGATTTAAACTATAGCTTCTTAATTTTGCTAATAGATATAAAACTTGGGCTGAAGTCTCTATTGCCTTGAGGCAACAGTTCTCAGCTTATTTACCTTGGTGTGAATCTTACTAATTCTCCTCTCTCGCTTCATTTCTGCAGTTCTCTGATTCCTTTATTTTCCATTTCTACTCCCTCTCTTCTAACTGACTACAAAAATCCAAAAACTGACTGAAAAAGACTGAACTGAATGCTTCAGCGCTAATGGTTTAAAACTGGGCCCCAGGACCAACGCCTTGGATGTCTGATAGTTGTAGGAAGGCAAATCCTTTCCCTTGTTCTAATTCTGATTGGATGCCTCAGAGGTCTTTTTAGACGAGAACCACCCTGAGATAGTGACATCACATGTAATTTACAACATTTGACAAGACAAAGAGTTTAGGAGCGAATGGCCAAAATTGTTACGTATCCTGAGCCATGCTTTTGCAAAAAAGAACAACTAATATTCCTTAAACAGGAGTTATCACATGAGTATAAGTATCTCAAGATAACCTAGAACAAACTAATTACATTTGAGAGAGATTAATTAGGATTCAGCATAAAGATTATATGTTAACACTAATTAATGTCACTCAGACCAACAATGATTTCACACAATTCTTAAACAAATGGCGCACACACAATATCTAGATATAACAGATAGCTGCTGTGTGAAGATGCTGGTGATTCACGATTAAAACTTCATTTTAAACACATAGATATAGTTCCATTTTTGATTGTCCAACTGGAATTCCTTTTACAAAACTGAGACTTGTGAAACAGAGACATCCAATCAATTCATTTGTCCAAATTAAGAAAAGTTTGATTGTGTAGTTTTAAGAATCTTTGAGTGTGCAGAGGAAATGGGGAATAGAGGTTGATCATTTACTGCGCCTCTGTGTCTCTCGCTCTCTCTGCATTCCACTGAAGCAGCAGGCCTGTCATAGATAAGAATGAAGTGACAATTTTATGATCCTGGTCCAGGCTTTCATGCACCAAGTTGTTATCTGGACTTCGATCCAGCAGGAAGGGAGTGATCCGAGAGGTCACTGAGAGACCGGGATAAAATCTAAATATTACAATCCCAAGAAGTCAAATTTGTCGTGAGAGAAATTAAACCACATTCATCATACTGCTCTACACTAGATTAGATACAACTTTATTGTCATTGTGCAGAGTATAGGTACACAGCCAATTAAATGTAATTAGCATCTAACCTGAACTGCACAATGCAATACATTTACATATAAAGTGCAGATATATAACAGACTATAGCAATTTGGGATACTGGGGTATGAAAATGAAAAATGTATATAAACAGAGTGGGTAATTTATATGGATACACCTTAATAAAATTGGAATGGTTGGTGATATTAACTTCCTGTTTGTGGCACATTAGTATATGGGAGGGGGGAAACTTTTCAAGATGGGTGGTGACCATGGTGGCCACTTTGAAGTCGGCCATTTTGAATCCAACTTTTGTTTTTTTTTTCAATGGGAAGAGGGTCATGTGACACATCAAACTTATTGGGAATTTCACAAGAAAAACAATGGTGTGCTTGGTTTTAACATAACTTTATTCTTTCATGAGTTATTTACAAGTTTCTGACCACTTATAAAATAGGTGCTGCCCATTGTGTTGGATTGTCAATGCAACCCTCTTCTCCTACTCTTCACACACTGATAGCAACCCCGGAGGAGAAATGCTAGCACAGGCTTCCAGTATCCGTAGTTTCAGGTGCTGCAATTCCCAATAAGTTTGACGTGTCACATGACCCTCTTCCCATTGAAAAAACAAAAGTTGGATCCAAAATGGCCGACTTCAAAATGGCCGCCATGGTCACCACCCATCTTGAAAAGATTCCCCCCTCCCATATACTAATGTGCCACAAACAGGAAGTTAATATCACCAACCATTCCCATTTTATTAAGGTGTATCCATATAAATGACCCACTCTGTATATTATTATGTAAATAATATATATATATAGAGAGAGAGAATACACATAAATATCTATATTAAAAGTCTCCGAAGACCCTTTTATTTCTGAAACTAAAAGAAAAATGACATATCTGAATACCCCAGTAAGGAGGGAGGGGCCTATCTTTTAGTCCATATGGGGAATATGGCCGCCATATTGGATCAAGGGTTATGGAGCATATCAAGAAGACCAGAATTGACGAAAGAAGACAGGATTGAGGTGATTCTGAGAAATGAAAGTGTATTTAAAATAAATTCCAGTGTTGAGCGGATCTACTGATCTACTTGGATTTCCTTGCTGTGGTGGTATAAGAGACCAGGGGTCACCATGGCCACCTCTAACCTCTCAGCTGTGAATGGATTAACTCTGTTAGGGAGCTGTTTAAAGCACTGAATGTTCTAGATGCCTCTTTTTTATCACCACAATAATAAACCACTGTCTTTGTTTACTTCTCTTTGCTTACTAAAAAGACCCAGTGGCATTCCCCTGTGTAAATGATATGTGTCTGTAATCATTTTCTCAATCATTTTTGAAGAGACATGAACTGACGCAAACCAAGTGCACACTATCTCTCACCTGTTTGAGGAAAGCTGGATGCCACATCACTTCCTGTTGCAGCCTGTAATAAAAGGCACATCAGCACATTGTAAAAAACACTTGGACCTTTGACCTGGGCGACACAGTGCTGTAAACTAAGGATCTGGACTCTTCAGAATTCTCCACACATGGAAAAATACATCTGAGTAATAACAGCCAAACCCACACACTGCTGCAAGGGTGGGGCTGAAGTGGTTTATGGACGTTGAGACTCCACACCTCCAGCAGATTCTCTCACCCTCCCACAGACACTCGCTACAATCTGCTGCCTCTCAGATCAAAACAGCCCTGAACGCTACAGGTTCTTAATCACAGACCTAGCAAACATTTCATGTGAAATGAAGGATATTACTTCCGTCTCTACTTTTTTGGGGAAATCTTTACACAAGAAACTTGAATATGATGGCATTCGACCACAAGAACTCTACACCTTCACTGCCCAAGGCTGGAGGTGTTATATATCCCTATACCACATCTGACGTTAAGCATTGTGACCTTAGGCTCATGTGCAGCTGCTCTAGAGCATCTCATTTTACTTCAGGTTTAAGTGAACTGACTTAGTGCACGTTAAAGTCTATTAACTGTCACAAATATCTTCTGACTCTGAGGTTATATGAAATCTATCTCTACGTTGGCGGGTAAACAGCACCTCTACTTATGTGTAAAACAGATATAAGGGGAAAGGCTTGGTCCCACTCACTGCTTCACTGGACTCTTCTTTCTGATGCTCTTCATCTCCAGGTTTGAACACCTTCAGTTTCACCACCTGATTTTCAATGGTTACGGAGTGATCTCCTTTAGCAAGGACTTGATCTCGAACTGGAAAGAGAGCATTCAGTCAATGACTAACACTATTTTAAACAAAGGAGAGCTTCATTTTTACAATTAAGATGTCGTAAACCATGAGATAAATGCTCTTTTAAGTGATTTAAAAACACACTGCAAAATACTTAGATGGTAAAACGACTAATACTTATTTTAAAATGCATTCAGGTTTTCCAACATAGAAAAGAACGTTGTATGCAGTCAAATGGTTCTTTAAAGGTTCATATTTGAGTCGGCCTCACATTTAATCATAGTTTAAAGCTAATGCTAATCTGGCAGTTGATGTGAGCAGGGTTTAGCAACATGTAGCATGTATCAGATGCAGTCTTCCCCAGCCCCTCCATGTCCCCCCATCCCCTGTGAGAGCATGAATGTGGTCTGTAATTGGCTGGAATAGTGTTGTGTTTTTCTGTAAGAGCCACTTGGACCTGGTCTCGGAGGGAGGGTGCACTGAGGTGCTGTAGGGGATTATTAGCATCTTAATAAACATCAATAAATTCTTAGGGATTTCTTTGGCAAACACCTTTTTTTTTTGAGTTTATAATTAAATGTTTCTTCTTTTTGTAAATATATAAATCAATGTTTAAGCTCTGTTCTTTTAACAGTTAACGTGTATTTGAACCGTAAAAAAAGAAAAAAACAAAACACAAATCAAGTAGCCTAAGTGGCTGCGGGCTAACCTACGTCATCCATTGTGACGTTGTAACAGGGTGCCTCTCAAACGACTACTCTCTACTCCCTACATAGTGCGCAGCATTTATCTGGAAATAAGGACCCTAACGTACAAATTAGTTTACTAAATATACACATGATATACATCGATTTGAAAAAGTGAACATTTAGTGCGTTAGCTGATTGTGAGAAGCGGCATTTTATAACTTTTGTAGTGCACTAACTAGGAAGTAGGGAGCAGTTAGGAACGCACCCATGGTGTTTGCCCCAATGTAAACTGTATAAAGCCGTCCGTTTTATACAAAATAAGTGGGTTGTTAAAACTCTTACTCAATGAACTCGTTACATTTGTTTATTGCAGTACAAAGGGAAGTATGTTTGGGGAGAAATACAAACAAATTCACTTACTTTGTGCGGATTTGAAGAAGACAGTGGTGGTGTTTTGGTCGATGTCCACCGCACAATCTCCTCCCTGAGACTTCTTCTTGCTCTGAAAGTAAATCTGGAGTTTAGCAGTGGGTGTTTTGCTGGAGGTCGAGGGCCAGTGTCCCTCCACAGTCAGGGGGTAAGGATAGCCCTCCATGCCGCTCCTCCTCACTCAGCTCCGTGGAGAAAACCGCCCGACAGCCGCTCGATGTCAAAAACACACAGTCACACACTCATCCCCAGCCGCAGCTCTTTCGCTTTCGTTTCTCTGTACGTTTCGGTTCGTCAGGGTTGGGTTTGTTTCGTTTCGAGGTCAGAGGCTGTAAAGGACGCCCTGGACATGTTTGTTCTAGGTGAAAGTACGAGTGCCTTCTGTAGAGGGAACCAACGTCTAACTCATGTCTGTGCTGTTCCTCCACATCAGAAGTGAACTGTATGAAGTGCCGTACATTGCGAGATTCAAACAGATGCTTTTGGAACATTATTTTATTCTTTTTCTGCTACCACTCCATCCTGGTCTCGCTCTCTCTCTCTCTCTCTCTCTCTCTCTCTCTCTCTCTCACACACACACACACTCACACCTGTGGACAGTTTTACACACACACACACACACACACACACTCACACCTGTGGACAGTTTTACACATACACACACACACCTGTGGACTGTTTTACACACACACTCAGTCACTCACACACACACACCTGTGGACAGTTTCACACACTCACACACACACACACCTGTGGACAGTTTCACAAACTCTCACACACACACACACACACCTGTGGACAGTTTCACACACTCACCCAGTCACTCACACACACACACCTGTGGACAGTTTCACACTCACACACACACACACACACACACCTGTGGACAGTTTCACACACTCACACACACACACACACACACCTGTGGACAGTTTCACACACACACACACACCTGTGGACAGTTTCACACACTCACACACACACACACACCTGTGGACAGTTTCACACACTCACCCAGTCACTCACACACACACACCTGTGGACAGTTTCACACACTGACACTCACACACACCTGTGGACAGTTTCACACACTCACACACACACACACACCTGTGGACAGTTTCACACACTCACCCAGTCACTCACACACCTGTGGACAGTTTCACACACTCACACACACACACACACCTGTGGACAGTTTCACACACTGACACTCACACACACCTGTGGAACAGTTTCACACACTCACACACACACACACCTGTGGACAGTTTCACACACTCACCCAGTCACTCACACACACACACCTGTGGATAGTTTCACACTCACACACACACACACCTGTGGACAGTTTCACACACTCACACACACACACACACACACACACACACCTGTGGACAGTTTCACACACTCACACACACACACACACCTGTGGACAGTTTCACACATTCACCCAGTCACTCACACACACACACCTGTGGACAGTTTCACACATTCACACACTCACACACACACACACACACCTGTGGACAGTTTCACACACTCACACACACACACTGTGGATAGTTTCACACTCACACACACACACACCTGTGGACAGTTTCACACACTCACACACACACACACACACACACACACACCTGTGGACAGTTTCACACACTCACACACACACACACACCTGTGGACAGTTTCACACATTCACCCAGTCACTCACACACACACACCTGTGGACAGTTTCACACATTCACACACTCACACACACACACACACACCTGTGGACAGTTTTACACACTCACCCAGTCACTCACACACACACACCCAGTCACTCACACACACACTCACACCTGTGGACAGTTTCACACACACCCACTTTAAGTGTATTATAAAAATGTACAGTACACAAAATAGCCAGTAGATGGCGACAGAGATCGACGAGAAATTGGCTCCTGATCAAAGTATGTGGACAAACTCTTCACACACTCACGTTGTAGGGAGTTGTGGGTAAAATGCATCATATATATGTGATATTCACAGAATTATAAGAGAATTCATGTTAAAGTTATTAGTGTAGTTTAGTTTAGTAGCTCGGGTTATTATTAGGGTAAGTTTCAACAACATTTTGTTGTGCAGTGTTTATTACAATGTTATCTCTCTCTCTCTCTCTCTCAATCTGATAGAGTGTGT
>NC_089817.1:34452147-34520097 GCF_029633855.1 Hoplias malabaricus
AGAAGTGTGTGTGTGTGTGTGTGTGTGTGTGTGTGTGTTGTGCACAGATCCTGGGTGTGAAAAACATGAAGGTGTGAAAGACTCTCTGAGTTATTTCTGCCAGGTTTAATTTCAAACAGCTACAGGATGCTAACACTTACAATGTTGGATCTTCAGCTTCAGTAAAGGGAACGTCTTTGATTGTGGGGAAATGCAGTTCTAAGCTCTGCGTCTTTTAAGGTGGAACAGTGTGTTTAAAGGGAGTAAAATGGCTGTTTGAGGGAGAGTTACACGTCTGAAGAGTAAATTGTCTGTAAGTGTTTATTCACTATTTGAATTCCCACAGAAACTCATGAGTAACTCGGGGTGTTCAGTTTGTAGCGCTGTCGCTAACACAGTTAGCCTTCTCCCGAGTTTGAAGACATTTCCACCTTAAGTGATCTGAAACTGCAAAAATAAGTCAGTGTCACCACCCTGGTCCTATCTTGTCTAGTCTAGTGTCGTCCAGCTTTGCCTCCTCTCCTCTGGTTCTATTTTTTTCCTTCTGCCGTAGCCTAGGGTGCCCAGACGTCCTCTTTTACCCGGACATGTCCTCTTTTTTAGACTCAAAAAAATGTCCGGGCGGAATTTCACAAACGTCCGGGATTTTGTTTTTCTAGAGCTTACATAGAACTTCAAGAAGCGTTTCGTTCACAAACTAGTCCCGCCCTCCCCTACTCTGATTGGTTTGCTCGAGTGAGAAGGGGGCGTGGTGAAGTAGCCTAAACTCTTCTGATTGGATGGTCTGACTGTAGAGCTACCGTTATTGGTCGATAACCTTCTCTGTAAACATTTAATTGGTCAGTCTGCACGTCAGTAGTCCTTGTTTACGTCAGGCCAAGCTCATGTACCCACCGTCATCTCGAGCAGCTATGCTGAAACGTAAATGTAAGTTCTCGGATGAATTTAAAAAGAAATTCCCATGTTTTGTGTAGGAAATAAAGGTGTAAAGGACCTAAAAGCACACATAGGTTCAGCTAAGAATACAACGGCAGCGAGGGGCGAGAGCTCATCACCCCCGAGACGTGTCCTGATTTTCACCACCTCAGATCTGGTCACTCTACCGTAGCCTACAAACAACCTTCAAATTACATCATCAGAAGGTCTTCAGAATCAGTGCCCTGTGAATCTGCTGATGGAGGGTAATGCAGCGCGGTGGGAGTTGGGTCTGTTTCTACAGATTTGTATTAGTTTATTTCAGTCTTTTATTGTGGTGGAGGTACCCCTTTTAAAGAGAAGTGTACAGCTTTATTTTCACTCTGTCACTGCGTGTCGTTTCCTGCTTCAGTGCTTTAAACTTTAAAACTCTGAAATATTCAGAGCCACAGGTCTGGACCCTTCACGCTCTCGACCCAAAATGACGTCTAACTCAGACTCGTTTCTTCTGGATAATTAGCCTTATTTCCGAGGCGAGGGCTGGGGCTGGTTTTCAGCAGTGTTCCAAGCCCCCTGACCACCGTCCGCTCAGACGAGGTAAATGAGGCCAGTGCAGAGCGGCCGAACTGGGATTTGAATGGTCATTAAAGTTTAAACCGTCATAAATTCAGACAGTTTTGGACACAGTCCATTATCGGAGTGTGCAAGCACAACAAAACGCTGTGGGCAAACTTTGTCTCCCCTCTGTGACGCCGTCAGGGGCTCTGTGACTGTTCAGTGTCACTACACTCTGCTCTCCTTTTTTTATTGAACAGAGTTATTGTGGTGGAAGCGGTGCACTGTCATTCTTAATGAAATGTCTGAGACCAGGGACCCCACGAGCCCCACAGCAGTGTTCTCCCCCTGTGTAAACAACCCTGTTCCTTTAAATGATAATGAGCCGCTCGCTGTTCACCCCGACCCCGAGCGCACAGCAGTGAGGAGCGAGGAGCAGAAGCTCTGGTTTTTAGCCGTTTTCACTCTGTTCTCTTTCTTCTCCGTTTTTACTCAGTGCTCTTATTTCTCCGCGCTCGTTGTGTCTGTTTTACTGAGTTTAACCTCGTTTTTGCGCTCTCACATAAACACGGGTCCAGCGCTGTAATTGGACAGACTCAGACGAAGGGGCGGGGCCATTCTAAAGCCTCTGCACTTGACGTCAGAAGCGGAGCAGAATCAGAACAACGTGTTTTATCCTGTGATTTCTGACTCAGGCAGAGTATAGAAAGCTGACGGGGGGTCTTTTCTCACAGTGTGTGGGTTGGTGGGCTCCAGATCCACACATTATTGTGCACATGCACTGAACAAGATAAGACATTCTCTTTAAATGCTTTAACTGTATGGCGTTTACGTTTTTTATGGGTGATGTGCTGTTATTCTAGGGCTGTGGAAACAAACGCAGATACAGCACGAAGCTCCAGAGACCTCACTGTAATTCAACACAGCAGCAGGCAGCGGTCAGCCACCATGAAGGAAACGGCCTTCAGCTTTAATGTGGTAGAAAATCTAACCACACACACACACACAAACACACACACACAAACCTACCTGACTGGCTGGCATCAAGGCCGCAGTTATGCCAAGACTACTGTGCTCTAATCCGTCACGAACACCAAAGCAAATGTGAATCTACTGACAGGAAGACGATGCTGTGCTCTCTGCTCCTTATTATTTTTGCCTTTGACATGTTTCTTTAAAAACATATTTAATCCTTCCCTTCATAAAAACTACAGATAAAATCTTACATAGTTTAATAAAACACCATTCCCAGGACCTGAAATAGTGTACAAATTATATGCAAATATCTGGCAACCCAGCATGAAAAAGAGTCTTAAAACAGGCCCTGAATCTAACCCCAAACCTCTATGAACGTAACACTAAGCGGTAAACGGTTAGAAATACGTAGTGCTTTGTGTTTGTGTAGCACCATCGCTAACAGAAAACTGGGCTGCGTTGTAGCTCTTCTTTGGAAACATAGTTTGGAGTTTGAGTGTTTGTAGTGAAACAGCGCCACCAGTGGACGGGAGCTCATAAGCAAAATGTAGAAATGATAGCATTTCAGTCGGTATGTTTATTTTAGATGTGATATCACATTGTGAATTTAATTTCTTGTTATAACAATTTCCATATTTACATATTCATACAGAGCTTTATTAATTATTTATTTTAAACTTTATTTATTAACAGGAAAGGGCGGCACGGTGGTGCAGCAGGTAGGTGTCGCAGCCACACAGCTCCAGACTGTCTGTGAGGAGTGTGGTGTGTTCTCTCTGTGTCTGCGTGGGTTTCCTCCGGGTGACTGTCTGTGAGGAGTGTGGTGTGTTCTCTCTGTGTCTGCCTGGGTTTCCTCCGGGTGACTGTCTGTGAGGAGTGTGGTGTGTTCTCTCTGTGTCTGCCTGGGTTTCCTCCGGGTGACTGTCTGTGAGGAGTGTGGTGTGTTCTCTCTGTGTCTGCGTGGGTTTCCTCCGGGTGACTGTCTGTGAGGAGTGTGGTGTGTTCTCTCTGTGTCTGCGTGGGTTTCCTCCGGGTGACTGTCTGTGAGGAGTGTGGTGTGTTCTCTCTGTGTCTGCCTGGGTTTCCTCCGGGTGACTGTCTGTGAGGAGTGTGGTGTGTTCTCTCTGTGTCTGCGTGGGTTTCCTCCGGGTGACTGTCTGTGAGGAGTGTGGTGTGTTCTCTCTGTGTCTGCGTGGGTTTCCTCCGGGTGACTGTCTGTGAGGAGTGTGGTGTGTTCTCTCTGTGTCTGCGTGGGTTTCCTCCGGGTGCTCCGGTTTCCTCTCATGCTCCAAAAACACACATTGGTAGGTGGATTGGCGACTCAAAAGTGTCCGTAGGTGTGAGTGTGTGAGTGAATGTGTGTGTGCGTGTGTGTTGCCCTGTGAAGGACTGGCGCCCCATCCAGGGTGTGTTCCCGCCTTGCGCCCAATGATTCCAGGTAGGCTCTGGACCCACCGCGACTTTGAACTGGATAAGGGTTACAGATAAATAATGAATAAATGGTTATTAACAGAACTGTTCAGGCTCAGGCTGCGACTCAGGACAGAGGTGTAGTGCCTTTTTAACTGGATGTGTTAGGCCTTCAGTTCAGGTCCTGAAGGCCTGACCAATGGCAGAGCTCACTGCACTGTATCTGTGTAGGTTCCATGTCAAAATAAATGTGCAGCGCTTGAATGCAGTTAACATTGTGACGACATTTATTTAATGCTACGGAATTAAAATAAGGACTGTCCAGACGTTATAAGGTCTTCCCTGAAGGTCGAGAAGGTCCTGAGGGGTCAGTGTAAATTATGTGAATTTTTGTATTGCTGTTGTATAAACACACACACACACACACACACACACACACACACACACACACACAACCAATTCAGTGCTCAGAGAGTCTGCTGCCTGCAGGGAGCTGTTGTTTTATCTGCTCTCTACCTCTCTGCCGCTGGCCGTTCACTGGACATTTAAAGCTTTATTTAAAGCACATTCAGTCAGTTTACATTAGTGTGACCGAGCCACGGCCTCCTTCCAGAAGATTCTGCTCTGTTTACGAAGGTCGCTGTTTGTATTTAAAAAGGACTGGGGTTTAATCACTCGACGTGGGCTCAATCTTTAGGGAAATTTACATAAAATCATTTTATTTTCACCAAACAATATCTGCATTTTAATGTTGAACTTTTCAAAAGCAGTCCACTCTAGTGCTGCTCTGACAGTGGACGGAGGGGTGGATGGATTTATCTTTCCTTTATTGTCTTGCTCTCATGTGCTATCTCTCTTTTTTCCACTTTTTCTTTCTCTATCACACTCTTTCTTTTTCACTCTTTCCTTCTTTCTCTTGTATTTTTTTTATTTTCTTTTTCTTTCTTTCCCTAATCTCTCTCTCTCTCTCTCTGTCCCTCTCTCTCTCTCTCTCTCTCTCTCTCTGTCCCTCTCTCTCTCTCTCTCTCTCTCTCTCTCTCTCTCTCCTCTCCTGCTCTCTCTCTCTCTCTCTCTCTGTCTCTCTCTCTCTCTCTCTCTCTCTCTCTCTCTCTCTCTCTTTATACCTATATTGAATGAATGTATGTTAGCGTGGCTGTTACGTAAGGAGCGCAGCAGTAATAAAGCTCACCTTCCTTCGCTGTGGAATCTAATAACCCTCTGTAATAACCCTGTTGTTTGTCCTTGTTTGTGTTGTGTCTTTGATAATAACAGCTCTGCAAAAGACGTCGTATCTCTGAGGCTTTAGATCTGGAACAGAGTTCATTATTACAGCTGCGTTAATCCCCCGCCGACAAACACTGAGTAAAGCTCTCCTCCAAAAGTGATTAGACATGTTTTTAATTAAAATCTCTCCTCTCCTCCTCACCGCCGTGTGCTGAGCTCCCACTCAGAGTAAAAATACATCCTTCTACAGTCAGAGAGAGAGAGAGAGAGAGAGAGAGTGAGAGAGGGACAGAGAGAGAGTGAGAGAAAGAGAGAGAGAGAGAGATGGTGTAAAGAAACCTGCTGGAGTTATTCTACAAGTCTCTAATAAAAAAAACATGTTGCTGAGGAACAGGAGAATTTCATCATTACATATCACTGCCCACTCTCTCATCTCCACAGACCACACCACTCACTCTGTAGTTCTATAATTACACACTGTCCATCTGTTGCTCTGCATACTTTGTTTACCCCCACCACCGTTCCTCAGCGCTCAGGACCCCCACAGAGCAGGTGTGATGTGGTGGTGGATCATTCTCAGCGCTGCAGTGACACTGACGTGGTGGTGGTGTGTTAGTGTGTGTTGTGCTGGTGTAGAGTGGATCAGACACAGCAGTGCTGCTGGAGTTTTTAAACCCTGTGTCCACTCTCTGTCCACTCTGTGAGACACTCCTCCCTCGTTGGTCCACCTTGTAGATGTAGAGTCAGAGACAGTAGCTCATCTGTCGTTCCTATCATCACCATTTAGACAGAGAACCGAGGCATTAACCTCAGGGAAAAAGACGAAAAATAAAGACAGAGGGAGGGAGAGGGAGAAAGCGTGAGAGAGAGGGAGTAAAAACAGAAAGGGAGAGGGAGGGGCAAACAGAAATAGAGTGAGTGAGCGTGTGTGTGTGTGTTCTTCAGTGCTGCAGGAGTGTGTGGACGGAGCAGTCGGTTTCACTGCAGCAGTTTCTTCAGACACAGCTTGGAACAGACTGCGTGAGATCACAGCGCATCACTTTGTATTCGATTTTCCTAAGAAATAAAAGTGTGAGTGGACTCTAAGGTGGAGAGCAACCACTTCAGCAGCGAACGTCCAGGAGAAGGTCCAGGAGAGTTCAGAAGGATGATCTGTGAAGTCCAGGAAGATGTCAAGGAAAACTTGAAGCAAAGTCACAGAGAGCGTCCAGTAGAGTCCATAAAAACCTCTCGTAGAGTCTAAGAGAACAATCATCAAAGTCCAGAAAACTTCAAACAAGGTCCAGGAGAACGTCCAGGAAAACTATTCAAAGCAAACTACAACAGAGTCCAGGGGAACAGTCAGAGGCGTCCAGAAATACTACCTGCAAAGTCCTGGAGAAATTCCAGTACAGTTCTGAACGTTTTCAAGCAGTGTTTATAGGAGAAGGTCCAACTGAGTCGTGAAGATGATTCAGCACAGTCCAGGAGCAGACTGAAGCCACACAGCTCAGAATACACGAGATGGCATTAGTTTACACTGCATTACTCAGTATTAGAGTCATCAGTATTGTTTGAAGGATCAACAGAGTCCAGGGGAACATTTAGGAGAACATCTGGCAGATTCCAGGAGAAGATCCAGGACAGGATTCAACCACAGTAGAGCATTAGCTCTGCGATTAGCTTTGGCTACTTTATGATCATTGCTTTGCCTTTGATTTATTGTTTAAAGGAGCATTCAAGAGAACCTCGGCATCCAGGAGAAGGTCCATGTGTTCCTGACTCTCAGTGAAGTGTGTGTGTGTGTGTGTGTGTGTGGCTTGAGCGTGTCATCTCCAGACGCTCAATAATTCAGAACCTCTCCGCCTTCAGCTCACAACTTCTCCTTTCTACAACAACTTTCTGGCTCCAGCCTCTCCTGCACATTCCCTGCTTTTCACTGCAGTTTGACTCTGTGTGTGTGTTTGTGTGTGTGTGTGTGTGTGTGGGTGGGTGTGTTTGCTTATGACGAATCCTCAAACAAGACGCAAAATCAGCGAACAACCCGGACATGAAGGGACCGTCTGACCACAACACACCGATCCTCGTTTTCTGAAATAAAATACAGTAGCCGTCATCTATCTCCCAGAAGGGAAGCGAAGACTGATCCATATGGGACTTGACTCAGACTCAAACCCAGACCAAAGGTCTCTGACCGGAAATCTCTGCAGTGTGTAGGGTGTGTTGAAACGGGGGAGGGGGAGGGGGAAACTCCTCTGGTTCTTACCATGGCGGGATGTACCAGCCGCTGCAGACAGGGGGTGCTCAAGCTCATCCAGTCGTTCCAAAGACTCGTCTCAGGAACGCTAACCAAAGGTAGGACACCTGGGACAAATACGATCAAACAGCAAATAGTCTTAAGTATGGTCTTAAGTGCTTATTACATATTTATTATATAGTTATTAACCCACAACTTATTAATGTCCTTCATAATGAAGGTGTAAATCTAATAATGTGATTTTATTCTTTATTACAGTGTAATAACTTTAATAAACAGTTGTATAACTGCTCTAAAGCTACAATATTAAAGAAGAGAGTAAATACTTGTCCGATTACTAAAGTAAATGACTTATTTACTAATTAATAAGAGTTATTCATTATTGTAAATGATTCAACATCAAACATGAGATGTGCATCAGTGGGGATCTACTGAAAAAATAAAGTGTAGGTTCAGTTGTGTGAAGAGAGTCTGAATTCAAAAAAAAGAGTTTGCTGCCTATTTTGAGCCTGTGATGTCAGTTGGATATTTGCAGCTCGTGTGCAATCATCCCTTGTTGGTGCAGGAGCTAATTCACGGTTCCAGCTTCCACCCACAAATGCTCTTGTGATACTGGAGAAGCACCACAGGAATTAAAGCTTTAGGATGTAGTTGGGTCTGTGTCACTGGGGTCATGAGCAAATATTGAATTCAGGCTCGGATCTAATCTTGATTTCTCTATCGCTGAAGTGAATGGGAATTTCTCAAATGACCCCCGCTGCGCCCCGTAGTTCCAGTGTGGAGTGAGGGAGTGCTTATCTGAGACCCATGATGTAAACCAACGACATCGGCCCAGGGGCTGAATCACAGCAGTTTCTTAAGAAAGTAATTCTGAAATGTGATTTATTTTTCTCATATAATTCACACGTAAATAGATCAATAATTATCCTTCAACACAGTTGTAATTGTAAGAGCAGGTAATATTCTTTAAAATATAAACATTCACAAGGTTTTCTTAACCTTACGAAAGCCATACACACGTCTTAGGGTTGAGTATGAGTTCAGGTAAAACTCTAAAATGATCAGATGAAAGTGCTGTATCAATAGAGTCTAATTGAACAAGATAAAGCCTGGAGATTGTTCTTAAAGCTGTTTCTGTGCTGTTCCTTGTGTTTCCCTGGTGTCCCATGTGCTCCTTTAGGTTTCGGATTTGTCCCAGTCTCCTCCTTGGTCTCCTCTTAGCTCCACCTTGTGATTAGTGTTTCCACCTGTGTCTCCTTTGTTCTTGTTTAATTCTGTTCAGTTCAGTTTGTTTTCCGTCTCTCCTTAAACTGAACAACATTCATTCATTCATTGTCTGTGACCCTTATCCAGTTCAGGGCAGCGGTGGGTCCAGAGCCTACCTGGAATCACTGGGTGCAAGGCAGGAACACAACCTGCAGGGGGCGCCGGTCCTTCACAGGGCGACACACACTCACTTCAGAAAATAACTACGACATTTTAAGATAATGTTTGAGAACTTCTTAAATACTTAGTGAATTATCTTAAGATAATTCTTACATCTTTTAACGGCAGCTTCAGTGAATCCAACCCCTGGTCGGTCACCTCTGGCTGGTTCTGGTTCTGTGTTGTGTGATTAGTGATTAGTCTTGGACACCAGAGGCATCACCGAAGTCACCCAGAGACCAGGAGTCCTCAAAACCACTCCCTCTAGTGTGTTTTAAAGGGTTCTGCATTAAAGGACTTACCACCTGATCTTCGTTCCTTTGTTCTTAGCGCTCCCTGCATTGCTCTTTGGCTTTACTCTATTTATAAACCAACTCTTTGGAGACTGCTCCAAGTTTCCAGTTCTGATCAATACACCCTTGGTTTCTTCACTAGAGGGATTTTCCGTTCTCTAAAGCCACTAAACACTCGTCTGTACAGCTGCGGAACTGGGTCTGAAAATCGAATCAAATTTAATCGCATCGATTGGGTCCAGACCTCCAGCGCAGTCCCCAAAGTCAGAGGTAAATGGAAAGCAAGGTGTGTGTGTGTGTGTGTGTGTGTGTGTGTGTGTGTGTGTGTGTGTGTGTGTGTGTTTGCAACAGTGAATGGGCCGGTACTGGTATCTGAACCACAGCGAAAATTAATAATGCACCAAGCCCCTGTTACGCTTCTGAATTAGATAGTTACACACAATTGGTTTGTATAATCATACTTTGTGTGCGTGTGTGTGTGTGTGTGTGTGTAGGGTGTATTATAGATGAATAATTCATTTCGTTAAGTAATTTCACTTTAAATATAATCGATATGTTTAATTATCACATAAAATATGTTTAAATATGTTTGGAATTTAAAATAATTCTATTTCTACATGTGAGTGAGTGAGTGTCTTGGTGACTCTGTGATGGACTGAGTGAGTGACTGGGTGAGCGTGTGAGTGACTGGGTGAGTGACTGTGTGAGTGACTGGGTGAGCTTGTGAGTGACTGGGTGAGCGTGTGAGTGACTGGGTGAGTGTGTGAATGACTGGGTGAGCGGTTGAATGACTAGGTGTGTGTGTGTGAGTGACTGGGTGAGTGTGTGAGTGACTAAGTGAATGTGTGAGTGCATGAATGACTGGGTGAGTGTGTGAGTGACTGGGTGAGCGTGACTGGGTGAGCATGTGAATGTCTGGATGAATGTGTGAGTGACCAAGTGACTGTGTGAGTGACTGAGTGAATGTGTGGGTGTCTGCATGAGTGACTGGGTGACTGCGTGAGTGACTGGGTGAGCATGTAAGTGACTGGATGAACTTGTGAGTGACTGGTTGAACGTGTGAGTGTCTGGGTGAGTGTGTGAGTGACTGTGTGTGTGTGAGTGACTAGGTGTGTGTGAGTGACTGGGTGAGCATGTGAGTGACTAGGTATGTGAGTGAGTGACTGGGTGAGCATGTGAGTGACTGGGTGAGCGTGTGAGTGACTGGGTGAGTGTGTGAGTGACTGGGTGAATGTGTGAGTGACTGGGTGAGTGTGTGAGTGACTGGGTGAGCATGTGAGTGACTGTGTGAGTGACTGGGTGAGTGTGTGAGTAACTGGGTGAGCGTGTGAGTGACTGGGTGAGCGTGTGAGTGACTGGGTGAGCATGTGAGTGTATGTGTGACTGGCTGAGTGTGTCAGTGACTGTGTGAGTGACTGGGTGAGCATGTGAGTTTATGTGTGACTGGGTGAGTGTATGAGTGACTGGGTGAGTGTGTGAGTGACTGGGTGAGTGTGTGTGTGTGTGAGTGTGTGAGTGACTGGGTGAGTGAGTGTTTGAGTGACTGAGTGAGTGTGTGAGTGACTGGGTGAGTGTTTAAGTGACTGGGTGAGTGTGTGAGTGACTGAGTGTATGTGTGACTGTGTGAGTGACTGTGATATTGTGAGTGACTGGGTGAGTGTGTGAGTGTCTGGATGAGTGTGTAAGTGACTGGGTGAGTGTGTGAGTGACTGTTGAGTGTGAGTGACTGGGTGAGTGTTTAAGTGACTGGGTGAGTATTTAAGTGACTGGGTGAGTGAGTGACTGAGTGAGTGTGTGAGTGACTGGGTGAGTGACTATGAGTGACTGGGTGAGCGTGAGAGTGACTGGGTGAGCATGTGAGTGACTGGGTGAGCGTGTGAGTGACTGGGTGAGTGTGAGAGTGACTGTCGAGTGTGAGAGTGACTGTCGAGTGTGAGTGACTGGGTGAGTGTTTAAGTGACTGGATGAGTGTTTAAGTGACTGGCTGAGTGTGTCAGTGACTGTGTGAGTGACTGGGTGAGCATGTGAGTTTATGTGTGACTGGGTGAGTGTATGAGTGACTGGGTGAGTGTGTGAGTGACTGGGTGAGTGTGTGTGTGTGTGAGTGTGTGAGTGACTGGGTGAGTGAGTGTTTGAGTGACTGAGTGAGTGTGTGAGTGACTGGGTGAGTGTTTAAGTGACTGGGTGAGTGTGTGAGTGACTGAGTGTATGTGTGACTGTGTGAGTGACTGTGATATTGTGAGTGACTGGGTGAGTGTGTGAGTGTCTGGATGAGTGTGTAAGTGACTGGGTGAGTGTGTGAGTGACTGTTGAGTGTGAGTGACTGGGTGAGTGTTTAAGTGACTGGGTGAGTATTTAAGTGACTGGGTGAGTGAGTGACTGAGTGAGTGTGTGAGTGACTGGGTGAGTGACTATGAGTGACTGGGTGAGCGTGAGAGTGACTGGGTGAGCATGTGAGTGACTGGGTGAGCGTGTGAGTGACTGGGTGAGTGTGAGAGTGACTGTCGAGTGTGAGAGTGACTGTCGAGTGTGAGTGACTGGGTGAGTGTTTAAGTGACTGGATGAGTGTTTAAGTGACTGGGTGAGTGTGTGAGTGACTGAGTGAGTATGTGAGTGACTGTCGAGTGTGAGTGACTGGGTGAGTGTTTAAGTGACTGGGTGAGTGTTTAAGTGACTGGGTGAGTGAGTGTGTGAGTGACTAAGTGAGTGTGTGAATGACTGGGTGAGTGTTTAAGTGACTGGGTGAGTGTGTGAGTGACTGAGTGAGTGACTGTGCAATTGTGAGTGAATGGGTGAGTCTGTGAATGTCTGGATGAGTGTGTAAGTGACTGGGTGAGTATGTGAGTGACTGTCGAGTGTGAGTGACTGGGTGAGTGTTTAAGTGACTGGGTGAGTGTGTGAGTGACTGAGTGAGTGTATGTGTGACTGTGTGAGTGACTGTGTTATTGTGAGTGGATGGGTGAGTCTGTGAGTGTCTGGATGAGTGTGTGAGTGACTGGGTCAGTGACTTGGTGGATGACTAGATGATTGTGTAAGTGACTGGGTGAGTGTTTGTGTGACTGGGTGAGTGTGTGTTTGACTGTGCACGTGTGTGAGTGACTGTGCGAGTGTGAGTGACTGGGTGAGCATGTGAGTGTCTGGGTGAGCGTGGGAGTGACTGGGTGAGTGTGTGAGTGACTGGGTGTGTGTGAGTGACTGGGTGAGTGTATGTGTGACTGGGTAAGTGTATGAGTGACTGGGTGAGTGTGAGAGTAACTGGTTGAGTGTGTGAATGACTGGCTGAGTCTGTCAGTGACGTTGCGAGTGTGTGAGTGACTGGGTGAGTCTCTAAGTGTCTGTTTGAGTGTGTGAGTGACTGAGTGAGTGTGTGTGTGACTGAGTGAGTGTTTGAGTGACTGGGTGAGTGTTTAAGTGACTGGGTGAGTGTGTGAGTGACTGAGTGAGTGTATGTGTGACTGTGTGAGTGTGTGAGTGACTGTGCGAGTGTGAGTGACTGGGTGAGTCTGTGAGTGTATGGATGAGTGTGTGAGTGACTGGGTGGGTGACTAGGTGATTGTGTAAGTGAATGGGTGAGTGTATGTGTGACTGGGTGAGTGTGTAAATGACTGGGTGAGTGTGTGTGTGACTGTGCGAGTGTGTGAGTGAGTGTATGTGTGACTGTGCGAGTGTGTGAGTGACTGTGCGAGTATGAGTGACTGGGTGAGTCTGTGAGTGTCTAGATGAGTGTGTGAGTGACTGGGTGAGTGACTGGATGGGTGACTAGGTGAGTGAGTGTTTGAGTGACTGAGTGAGTGTGTGAGTGACTGGGTGAGTGTTTAAGTGACTGGGTGAGTGTGTGAGTGACTGAGTGAGTGTATGTGTGACTGTGTGAGTGACTGGGTGAGTCTGTGAGTGTCTGGATGAGTGTGCGAGTGACTGGGTGAGTATGTGTGTGACTGAGTGAGAGAGTGTGTGAGTGACTAGGTGAGCGTTTAAGTGACTGGGTGAGTTTTTAAGTGACTGGCTGAGTGTGTGAGTGACTGTGCGAGTGTGCGTGACTGGGTGAGTCTGTGAGTGTATGGATGAGTGTGTGAGTGACTGGGTGAGTGACTGGATGGGTGACTAGGTGATTGTGTAAGTGACTGGGTGAGTGTATGTGTGACTGTGCGAGTGTGTGAGTGACTGTGTGAGTGTGAGTGACTGTGTGAGTCTGTGAGTGTCTGGATGAGTTTGTGAGTGACTGGGTGAGTGTGTGAGTGACTGTGTGAGTGTGAGTGACTGTGTGAGTCTGTGAGTGTCTGGATGAGTTTGTGAGTGACTGGGTGAGTGTGTGAGTGACTGTGCGAGTGTGCGTGACTGGGTGAGTCTGTGAATGTATGGATGAGTGTGTGAGTGACTGGGTGAGTGACTAGATGGGTGACTAGGTGATTGTGTAAGTGACTGGGTGAGTGTATGTGTGACTGTGCGAGTGTGTGAGTGACTGTGTGAATGTGAGTGACTGTGTGAGTCTGTGAGTGTCTGGATGAGTTTGTGAGTGACTGGGTGAGTGTGTGAGTGACAGAGTGAGTGTGTGAGTGACTGAGTGAGTGTGGGAGTGAGTGTGTGAGTGACTGGGTGAGTGTGTGATTGACTGGGTGAGTGTATGAGTGACTGGGTGAGTGTGTGAGTGACTGCGAGTGTGCGTGACTGGGTGAGTCTGTGAGTGTATGGATGAGTGTGTGAGTGACTGGGTGAGTGACTAGATGGGTGACTAGGTGATTGTGTAAGTGACTGGGTGAGTGTATGTGTGACTGTGTGAGTGTGAGTGACTGTGTGAGTCTGTGAGTGTCTGGATGAGTTTGTGAGAGACTGGGTGAGTGTGTGAGTGACAGAGTGAGTGTGTGAGTGACTGAGTGAGTGTGGGAGTGAGTGTGTGAGTGACTGGGTGAGTGTGTAAGTGACTGAGTGAGTGTGTGAGTGACTGGGTGAGTGTGTGAGTGACTGGGTGAGTGTGTAAATGTCTGGGTTAGTGACTGGGCGAGTGTGTAAGTGACTGGGTGAGTGTCTGGGTGAGTGTGTGAGTGAATGTTTGCATGACTGTGTGAGTGTTTGTGTGACTGGGTGAGTGTGGTGCTGTATCCAGGGAGCCTGGCAGGCTCTGGACCCACACCCACCCTCATCAGAATGACACACTTACAGAAGATGAATGAATGAAAGAATCAATAATAATTAATATAAATTTGACCAATAAAACCATGCTGCATTCTCAGATACGGACTGTGGTTCACTGAGTGAAAGCCAGGACGCAGGAGTCAGGGAGCTGCATGTGAGACTCGGGGTGAGAGCCGCTGATGTATTTTTGATGTCATGTATCATCCAGTGTGAGTTCATGATGGGACAAAGAGATGTTTCCTCCGTCCCAAAGGCCCTGGAGCAGCTCTGCAGAGCTGGAGACGCTGGGGTTACTGTGTTTGTTGGATTCCGCTGGCGTTTTCATCATCTCACGGACTCAGAAACACAGTAAAAACATTCAGGACCGGACCGCGGTGGTCTCAAAGCTGAGGGTCTGACATAGATTTGTGAAGGCTTTGGTTGAGACCTTATTCAAAGCAGGTCAAGTCAGTGTAATATTAGGAGTCTTGCCCAAGGACACATATTTACCTGAGTGCCAATAGAGAACAGTGATGTCACTAAAACACAAAATCCATGACATAAAATAAAGGAGGGGTGTTACTCCTGGGTTTGTCCTCCACTCTGCTTTTCTGTGTTATGCTGGAACATTGCTGTGAGAATCTGATGGCAGCCACAGGAACATTAGAGAAGCCTGGACTAAATGATATATATGTGTGTGTTTCTCCCACTGAGCTGAGGATGCGAGTTAACTGCTGTGTCTTTTCTAAAACGGCTTTGTGCCGCAGTGGATCAGTGGGGACCACAAACATAATGGGGCATGAATCCCACTCTGCACCTTCTACCCTGCTTATACACTGTGTGTGTCTGTTTGTGTGTGTGTTTGTGTGTGTGTGTGTGTGTGTGTTTATGTACACCTGGTACACAAATCTGTTCATACACTTGCATTGTAGGCACTCTGTTTGTGTCATTTTGCCATTATGTAATGGTTTCATTGTGAAGTTAGGGTAAGGGGTGGGGTGTAGGGTCAGTGTAAGAAGTGGGGTGTAGGGTCAGTGTAAGGGGTGGGGTGTAGGGTCAGTGTAAGGGGTGGGGTGTAGGGTCAGTGTAAGGGGTGAGGTGTAGGGTCAGTGTAAGGGGTGAGGTGTAGGGTCAGTGTAAGGGGTGAGGTGTAGGGTCAGTGTAAGGGGTGGGGTGTAGGGTCAGTGTAAGGGGTGGGGTGTAGGGTCAGTGTAAGGGGTCGGGTGTAGGGTCAGTGTAAGGGGTGGGGTGTAGGGTCAGTGTAAGGGGTGAGGTGTAGGGTCAGTGTAAGGGGTGAGGTGTAGGGTCAGTGTAAGGGGTGGGGTGTAGGGTCAGTGTAAGGGGTGAGGTGTAGGGTCAGTGTAAGGGGTCGGGTGTAGGGTCAGTGTAAGGGGGCGGGTGTAGGGTCAGTGTAAGGGGGCGGGTGTAGGGTCAGTGTAAGGGGTGAGGTGTAGGGTCAGTGTAAGGGGTGAGGTGTAGGGTCAGTGTAAGGGGTGGGGTGCAGGGTCAGTGTAAGGGGTGGGGTGTAGGGTCAGTGTAAGGGGTGAGGTGTAGGGTCAGTGTAAGGGGTGGGGTGTAGGGTCAGTGTAAGGGGTGGGGTGTAGGGTCAGTGTAAGGGGTCGGGTGTAGGGTCAGTGTAAGGGGTGGGGTGTAGGGTCAGTGTAAGGGGTCGGGTGTAGGGTCAGTGTAAGGGGCGGGGTGTAGGGTCAGTGTAAGGGGTGAGGTGTAGGGTCAGTGTAAGGGGTGAGGTGTAGGGTCAGTGTAAGGGGTGGGGTGTAGGGTCAGTGTAAGGGGTGGGGTGTAGGGTCAGTGTAAGGGGTCGGGTGTAGGGTCAGTGTAAGGGGGCGGGTGTAGGGTCAGTGTAAGGGGGCGGGTGTAGGGTCAGTGTAAGGGGTGAGGTGTAGGGTCAGTGTAAGGGGTGAGGTGTAGGGTCAGTGTAAGGGGTGGGGTGCAGGGTCAGTGTAAGGGGTGGGGTGTAGGGTCAGTGTAAGGGGTGAGGTTTAGGGTCAGTGTAAGGGGTGGGGTGTAGGGTCAGTGTAAGGGGTGGGGTGTAGGGTCAGTGTAAGGGGTCGGGTGTAGGGTCAGTGTAAGGGGTGGGGTGTAGGGTCAGTGTAAGGGGTCGGGTGTAGGGTCAGTGTAAGGGGTGGGGTGTAGGGTCAGTGTAAGGGGTGAGGTGTAGGGTCAGTGTAAGGGGTGAGGTGTAGGGTCAGTGTAAGGGGTGAGGTGTAGGGTCAGTGTAAGGGGTGGGGTGTAGGGTCAGTGTAAGGGGTGGGGTGTAGGGTCAGTGTAAGGGGTGAGGTGTAGGGTCAGTGTAAGGGGTGAGGTGTAGGGTCAGTGTAAGGGGTGAGGTGTAGGGTCAGTGTAAGGGGTGGGGTGTAGGGTCAGTGTAAGGGGTGAGGTGTAGGGTCAGTGTAAGGGGTGGGGTGTAGGGTCAGTGTAAGGGGTGGGGTGTAGGGTCAGTGTAAGGGGTGAGGTGTAGGGTCAGTGTAAGGGGTGGGGTGTAGGGTCAGTGTAAGGGGTGGGGTGTTGGGTCAGTGTAAGGGGTGGGGTGTAGGGTCAGTGTAAGGGGTCGGGTGTAGGGTCAGTGTAAGGGGTGGGGTGTAGGGTCAGTGTAAGGGGCGGGGTGTAGGGTCAGTGTAAGGGGCGAGGTGTAGGGTCAGTGTAAGGGGTGAGGTGTAGGGTCAGTGTAAGGGGTGGGGTGTAGGGTCAGTGTAAGGGGTGGGGTGTAGGGTCAGTGTAAGTGGTGAGGTGTAGGGTCAGTGTAAGGGGTGGGGTGTAGGGTCAGTGTAAGGGGTGAGGTGTAGGGTCAGTGTAAGGGGTGGGGTGTAGGGTCAGTGTAAGGGGTCGGGTGTAGGGTCAGTGTAAGGGGTGGGGTGTAGGGTCAGTGTAAGGGGTGGGGTGTAGGGTCAGTGTAAGGGGTGAGGTGTAGGGTCAGTGTAAGGGGTGGGGTGTAGGGTCAGTGTAAGGGGTGGGGTGTAGGGTCAGTGTAAGGGGTCGGGTGTAGGGTCAGTGTAATGGGTGGGGTGTAGGGTCAGTGTAAGGGGCGGGGTGTAGGGTCAGTGTAAGGGGTGAGGTGTAGGGTCAGTGTAAGGGGTGAGGTGTAGGGTCAGTGTAAGGGGTGGGGTGTAGGGTCAGTGTAAGGGGTGGGGTGTAGGGTCAGTGTAAGGGGTGAAGTGTAGGGTCAGTGTAAGGGGTCGGGTGTAGGGTGAGTGTAAGGGGTGAGGTGTAGGGTCAGTGTAAGGGGTGGGGTGTAGAGTCAGTGTAAGAGGTGAGGCGTAGGGTCAGTGTAAGGGGTGGGGTGTAGGGTCAGTGTAAGGGGTGAGGTGTAGGGTCAGTGTAAGGGGCGGGGTGTAGGGTCAGTGTAAGAGGTGAGGTGTAGGGTCAGTGTAAGGGGTGGGGTGTTGGGTCAGTGTAAGGGGTGAGTTGTAGGGTCAGTGTAAGGGGTGAGGTGTAGGGTCAGTGTAAGGGGTGAGGTGTAGGGTCAGTGTAAGGGGTGAGGTGTAGGGTCAGTGTCAGGGGTGGGGGGTAGGGTCAGTGTAAGGGGTGGGGTGTAGGGTCAGTGTAATGGGTGGGGTGTAGGGTCAGTGTAAGGGGCGGGGTGTAGGGTCAGTGTAAGGGGTGAGGTGTAGGGTCAGTGTAAGGGGTGAGGTGTAGGGTCAGTGTAAGGGGTGGGGTGTAGGGTCAGTGTAAGGGGTGGGGTGTAGGGTCAGTGTAAGGGGTGAGGTGTAGG
Source organism: Hoplias malabaricus (assembly GCF_029633855.1). Taxonomy (NCBI): domain Eukaryota; kingdom Metazoa; phylum Chordata; class Actinopteri; order Characiformes; family Erythrinidae; genus Hoplias; species Hoplias malabaricus. The sequence goes on from NC_089817.1 coordinate 34,469,999, forward strand.
GTCAGTGTAAGGGGTCGGGTGTAGGGTCAGTGTAAGGGGTGGGGTGTAGGGTCAGTGTAAGGGGTGAGGTGTAGGGTCAGTGTAAGGGGTGGGGTGTAGGGTCAGTGTAAGGGGTCGGGTGTAGGGTCAGTGTAAGGGGTGAGGTGTAGGGTCAGTGTAAGGGGCGGGGTGTAGGGTCAGTGTAAGGGGTGGGGTGTTGGGTCAGTCTAAGGGGTGAGGTGTAGGGTCAGTGTAAGGGGTGAGGTGTAGGGTCAGTGTAAGGGGTGGGGGGTAGGGTCAGTGTAAGGGGTGGGGGTAGGGTCAGTGTAAGGGGTGGGGTGTAGGGTCAGTGTAAGGGGTGGGGTGTAGAGTCAGTGTAAGGGGCGGGGTGTAGGGTCAGTGTAAGGGGTGAGGTGTAGGGTCAGTGTAAGGGGTGAGGTGTAGGGTCAGTGTAAGGGGTGGGGTGTAGGGTCAGTGTAAGGGGTGGGGTGTAGGGTCAGTGTAAGGGGTGAGGTGTAGGGTCAGTGTAAGGGGTGGGGTGTTGGGTCAGTGTAAGGGGTGAGGTGTAGGGTCAGTGTAAGGGGTGAGGTGTAGGGTCAGTGTAAGGGGTGGGGGGTAGGGTCAGTGTAAGGGGTGGGGTGTAGGGTCAGTGTAAGGGGTGGGGTGTAGGGTCAGTGTAAGGGGTGGGGTGTAGAGTCAGTGTAAGGGGTGAGGTGTAGGGTCAGTGTAAGGGGTGGGGTGTAGAGTCAGTGTAAGGGGTGAGGTGTAGGGTCAGTGTAAGGGGTGGGGTGTAGGGTCAGTGTAATGGGTGGGGTGTAGGGTCAGTGTAAGGGGCGGGGTGTAGGGTCCAGTGTAAGGGGTGAGGTGTAGGGTCAGTGTAAGGGGTGGGGTGTAGGGTCAGTGTAAGGGGTGGGGTGTAGGGTCAGTGTAAGGGGTGAGGTGTAGGGTCAGTGTAAGGGGTGGGGTGTAGGGTCAGTGTAAGGGGTGGGGTGTAGGGTCAGTGTAAGGGGTGAGGTGTAGGTCAGTGTAAGGGGTCGGGTGTAGGGTCAGTGTAAGGGTGGGGTGTAGGGTCAGTGTAAGGGGTGAGGTGTAGGGTCAGTGTAAGGGGTGGGGTGTAGGGTCAGTGTAATGGGTGGGGTGTAGGGTCCAGTGTAAGGGGCGGGGTGTAGGGTCAGTGTAAGGGGTGAGGTGTAGGGTCAGTGTAAGGGGTGGGGTGTAGGGTCAGTGTAAGGGGTGGGGTGTTGGGTCAGTGTAAGGGGTGAGGTGTAGGGGTCAGTGTAAGGGGTGGGGTGTAGGGTCAGTGTAAGGGGTGGGGTGTAGGGTCAGTGTAAGGGGTGGGGTGTTGGGTCAGTGTAAGGGGTGAGGTGTAGGGTCAGTGTAAGGGGTGAGGTGTAGGGTCAGTGTAAGGGGTGGGGGGTAGGGTCAGTGTAAGGGGTGGGGGGTAGGGTCAGTGTAAGGGGTGGGGTGTAGGGTCAGTGTAAGGGGTGGGGTTTAGGGTCAGTGTAAGGGGTGGGGTGTAGGGTCCAGTGTAAGGGGTGGGGTGTAGAGTCAGTGTAAGGGGTGGGGTGTAGGGTCAGTGTAAGGGGTGAGGTGTAGGGTGAGTGTAAGGGGTGGGGTGTAGGGTCAGTGTAAGGGGTGGGGTGTAGGGTCAGTGTAAGGGGTGAGGTGTAGGGTCAGTGTAAGGGTGAGGTGTAGGGTCAGTGTAAGGGGTGGGGGTAGGGTCAGTGTAAGGGGTGAGGTGTAGGGGTCAGTGTAAGGGGTGGGGTGTAGGGTCAGTGTAAGGGGTGGGGTGTAGGGTCAGTGTAAGGGGTGAGGTGTAGGGTCAGTGTAAGGGGTGAGGTGTAGGGTCAGTGTAAGGGGTGAGGTGTAGGGTCAGTGTAAGGGGTGGGGTGTAGGGTCAGTGTAAGGGGTGGGGGGTAGGGTCAGTGTAAGGGGTGAGGTGTAGGGTCAGTGTAAGGGGTGAGGTGTAGGGGTCAGTGTAAGGGGTGAGGTGTAGGGTCAGTGTAAGGGGTGGGGGGGTAGGGTCAGTGTAAAGGGGTGGGGGGTAGGGTCAGTGTAAGGGGTGAGGTGTAGGGTCAGTGTAAGGGGTGGGGTGTAGGGTCAGTGTAAGGGGTGAGGTGTAGGGTCAGTGTAAGGGGTGAGGTGTAGGGTCAGTGTAAGGGGTGGGGGGTAGGGTCAGTGTAAGGGGTGAGGGTGTAGGGTCAGTGTAAGGGGTGGGGTGTAGGGTCAGTGTAAGGGGTGAGGTGTAGGGTCAGTGTAAGGGGTGAGGTGTAGGGTCAGTGTAAGGGGTGGGGGGTAGGGTCAGTGTAAGGGGTGAGGTGTAGGGTCAGTGTAAGGGGCGGGGTGTAGGGTCAGTGTAAGGGGTGGGGTGTAGGGTCAGTGTAAGGGGTGAGGTGTAGGGTCAGTGTAAGGGGTGGGGTGTAGGGTCAGTGTAAGGGGTGAGGTGTAGGGTCAGTGTAAGGGGTGAGGTGTAGGGTCAGTGTAAGGGGTGGGGTGTAGGGTCAGTGTAAGGGTGAGGTGTAGGGTGAGTGTAAGGGGTGGGGGGGTAGGGTCAGTGTACAGGGGTGAGGTGTAGGGTCAGTGTAAGGGGTGGGGGGTAGGGTCAGTGTAAGGGGTGGGGTGTAGGGTCAGTGTAAGGGGTGAGGTGTAGGGTCAGTGTAAGGGGTGAGGTGTAGGGTCAGTGTAAGGGGTGGGGGGTAGGGTCAGTGTAAGGGGTGAGGTGTAGGGTCAGTGTAAGGGGTGGGGTGTAGGGTCAGTGTAAGGGGTGAGGTGTAGGGTGAGTGTAAGGGGTGGGGTGTAGGGTCAGTGTTTAGTGTTTAGGTGTGTGTGTGTTTGTGCTTGCATTGAACAGTGTGTGAGTGTGTGTGTGTGTATGTATGAATGTGTGTGTGTGTGTGTGTGTGTGTGTGTGTGTGTGTGTGTGTGTGAGTTTAGCTCTCTCTGCAGCAGTGAGAGTGAAAACCTCTGGAGGCCGAAGGGGAAAAAAACACTTGACATTTGAGGGAAGTGAGAGAGGATCGATCTGCCGCCTCAGCACCGGCGCTAATCCACTTCCCTTCACTCGGGCAGAACCGGGTCCAGAACCGACCACCGTTGTTCTTAATGAGTCTAATACTTTCACACAGTACGGCTCTAAAAACAAAGACTAAACATCACCAATCATCCCTTTCCTCCCTCTATCTTTATCTACATTCCTCTCTCTCTCTCTCTCTCTCTCTCTCAATTTTGGCACAGGAACATGGTGGTGTTGCCAAACACTCTCTACCGCTCTCTCTCTCTCTCTCTCTCTCTCTCTCTCTCTCTCTCTCTCCCTCCCTATCTCTCTCTCCCTCTCTTATGTAAATGTAACATTAAAAACGACACACACACCATATTCAGTATAATTCAACACATTCAAACTCACACACACTCCTCCTCCTTCATCCTTTGCTTCTTTCCTCACTCTTTCTCAAAAGACAGTGCGGCTCTACGACCCATGGTGGTCATGTAGGGGTCCTGGGGGGGTCCTGTGGTGGTCTTGTAGAGGTCGTGTGGGGGTCATGAGCGCTGAAGAACAGGAGGAAAGTTGGCGGGGGGATTCAAAATTTCAGAATTCAAAATGTAGGGCATGGATCAATATTTAAAATCAATATTGGTTCATTTCTGTCCCCATGGTCGACAGATGCAGCGCAGCAGAGAGGTAATGCAGCCGAAGGCGTTTTATTTAACGTTCCTCCTGGAGATCTGAGGTTTTGCATGCGCTTGTATCCACAGTTACCATGGAAACCACCATTAACTGCAAACCTGTAATTGGATCCTTCCTTGAATGGAGGGATAATGAAGAAAGAGTGAGAGAGAGAGAGATGTTTCTGTCTCTCCTTTGGTATCAGAGGGAGCACGAGGTTAGGCTGGTGACTCCGGTATGAGGCCACACACACACACACACACACACACAGACACACACACACACACACACACACACAAACTGAGAGCTGTGCTTTTAAGGGTCACTCACGCACATCAACACACACTTGGTTGCGCTTTGTGCAGAAACACCTGGACACAGCTGTTCTCCTCTGTCACCTTCACCATAATGCAGCACACACACACACACACACACATACACACACACACACAGAGCAAGAGAGAGAGCAGCACCCCCTCCCCCTCCTCACTGCAGTAAAAAATGGCCTGAGCTGATCTCTACCTGCGCCTCACATCTTCCAGCTGGATTGCTGTGAGGATTTGATGGCATTCAGCCACGAGAATGGTGCTGCTGTTGGGCGATTAGTTCTGAATCACAGATCTTCCAATAGGTATTGGCTGGGGCTCCATCACTCCAGAGAACACAGTTCCACCTCCTATACTCTGGTAGTGGGGTGGTGACTGTAGGCTCATGTGCAGCTGCTTCAGAGCAGTCCTCTTTATTCAGTGTGTTTCCGTACAGATCACAGTAGCTGCTCTCACGCTTTGTCAGGAGCGTCCATAAACTTTTGGACACGTCTGTGTGCAGTGGAGGGGCAGAGGGCAGATGCTGAATCACACTCTGCCTCGTGTCTGTAAACTCACTTCATACTCTATTCTAGCCTAATGTCTCTCCCCCCCCCCCTCTCTCTCAGTCTCTGTGTGTGTGTGTGTGTGTGTGTGTGTGTGATGCTAACAGATCGGAGCTGACAGTGCGCATCCCCACTCTTAATTTTTAAATCACTTCTCCTCCCTTTTTACGTAATCTCCTTCCTCTCCCACGTTATTTTTATCTCCAACATCTCTCTCTCTCTCTCTCTCCTTTCCTACCTCCCCATTCCCCCCCTCCTCCCCCTCTCCTCTGCCTAATCCTTTCTTCACCGTTTGTTCTTTCTCACCACTGTTTCCTGTTTCTCTTTGACTCTTGCTCTCTCTTTAGGACACGAGCACACTCCATTCTCTCTCTCTCTCTCTCTCTCTCTCTCTCTCTCTCTCTCTCTCTCTCTCTCTCTCTTCTCTTCTTTCATCCTCTCTCTCTCTCTCCTCTTCTTTCATCCTCTCTCTCACACCTTCTTACACCCTCTCTCTCTCTCTCTCTCTCACCTTCTTACACCCCCCCCCCCTCTCTCTCTCTCTCTCTCTCACACACACACACACAGACTGTGTATTAAATAAGGTGTCCTGTCTACAGTACGAATCATTTGGAAATATAGGAATAACTTTATTCAGTTCTGAAAGTGGTTATATTTTATGAACTATTGATTATGCATCACTTTTTCAGCAGGAGACAGGTGTGAACAGGCCAGTGTAACATCTGTCTGTGTAGAATGTGGCTAGGTGTGATCATAGTGAGATAAACAGACTACCACGAAAAAGACGTCCCCTAGAAGGCACCATGTGTTGCTCCAGAGTGTGTATACACAGTATCTAAAGCATTAAAGGGGATTACACTTGGCATCGACACTAATACTTACACCCCTTTGGCTCTAAGTTTCGAACTCAATTGATTCCCTGAAGAATTTTAAAAGTTCACTTATTTTACGACAAAATTCATTTCCACTGAGCGTCCGTCCAGTTCTTAGATGAGTTCAGATCACTGCGGCCTTCGGTGAGGACCACGAGGACTCAGCAGATTTCAACAAAAGTCCTTGAGACACAGACACAGACACAGAACTCTTGAAATCTTCAGCTCGGGGGACCTTCGTGTTGGTGTCACCGAAGTGTAGCTCCTGAGGAGGACTGCAGGGCCTAGGGCTTGATTAAAGTCTGAGATTCTGAAGTTATGGGTCTGTAATACACATGATGTAAACGGGACCCAGTGTCAGAAGGAAGGTGCTGCCCTCTGCTGGTTTTATTCCTGAACTGAAGCTGCTTTTCTTGTCATTGTTACAGCAACAGGTCGTGACTTATACAGGGACAGTTGGGGGTGAGTCTGTCTTCTGTAGATGTCGATAAACCCTTCTGACCTCACACCCGGTGAACTACGGTGCTGACCTGTGCGATGTTATTCAGCCCCTTTACTTTCAGTGCAGCACTCACTCCAGAAGTTCAGTGAGGATCTCTGAATGATCCAGTGTAGTCCCAAATGACTGATGATGATAAATAGAATCCACCTGTGTGTAATCAAGTCTCCGTATGAATGACCTGCTCTGTGATAGTCTCAGGGTTCTGTTCAAAGCACAGAGAGCATCATGAAGACCAAGGAACACACCAGGCAGGTCCGAGATACTGTTGTATCTGTATCTATTTGGATACAGAAAGATTTCCCAAGCTTTAAACATCCCAAGGAGCACTGTGGAAGCAATCATATGGACCCGGCTGTCCCTCTAAACTTTCATCTCAAACAAGGAGAAGAGTGATCAGAGATGCAGCCAAGAGGCCCATGATCACTCTGGATGAACTGCAGAGATCTACAGCTGAGGTGGGAGAGTCTGTCCATAGGACAACAATCAGTCGTACGCTGCACAAATCTGGCCTTTATGGAAGAGTGGCGAGAAGAAAGCCATTTCTCAACAATATCCATAAAAAGTGTCGTTTAAAGTTTGCCACAAGCCACTGGGAGACCCACCAAACATGTGGAAGAAGGTGCTCTGGTGAAGCCAGATGAAACCAAAGTCCAACTGTTTGGTGTAAAAGCAACACAGCTCATCACCCTGAACACACCATCCCCACTGTCAAACATGGTGGTGGCAGCATCATGGTTTGGACCTGCTTTTCGTCATCAGGGACAGGGAAGATGGTCAACATTGATGGGAAGGTGGATGGGGCCAAATACAGGACCATTCTGGAAGAAAACCTAGAGTCTGCAAGAGACCTGAGACTGGGACGGAGATTTATCTTCCAACAAGACAACGATCCAAAACATACAGCCAAATCTACAATGGAATAGTTCAGAAATAAATGTATCCAGGTGTTGGAACGGCCAAGTCAAAGTCCAGAATCTGTGGAAAGAGCTGAAGACTGCAGTTCACAAACGCTCTTCACCCAACTTCACTGAAATTCTTGCCCATTCATCCTCGCAAAACAGCTGGAGCTCAGTCTCTCGATGTGCAAAACTGATAGAGACACACCCCAAGCGACTTGCAGCTGTAATTGCAGCACAAGGTGGCGCTACAAAGTATTAACGCAAGGGGCCGAGTAACATCGCACGCCCCACTGTTCAATTTATTATTTGTTAAAGTTTGACACGTCCAGTACATTTCATTCCACTTCACGATTGTGTCCCACTTGTTGTTGATTCTTCACTAAATTTTTTATATCTTTTGTTTGAAGCCTGAAATGTGGAAAAGGTTAAAGTTCAAGGGGCTGAACACTTTCGTAAGGCACTGTAATTTAAAACGTGCTCGTTCCTGTGTCAGTGTTTCATCGTGTAGTAGGAGGTTGATTTTAGGTCAAAAGAAATGCTCCAAAATATGGATTAAATTGAGTCTAATATTAAAAATAATAAACTTACACTGAACCCACACACTTTCGATGCCCTTTTCTTCCTCACGTAAATGATACAGATGTAAAGACTAATGTCTTTATGTGAGGTTTTAAAGCCACATGTGAAGCACCTGTCAGAGTAGAATAAAGTTATAGTATTTTAAATAATATAAACAAAAAATGACCCCTATATAAATATACACAACTAAATTAGAGCTGTCTTTAAAATTCAAAGAAGAGCTAAAGCTACCGTCAGGAAAACACACACATAAAAAATATTTCCTGTAATACCTTTCTCAAACCAACAGAGGGCAGTGCACGCCAGCTTTTAATGCTCCGCTTGCGGAAACGCATAGGAAACCAAATGCTACAAATGAATAGCGGTGTTCACAGTTGAACCATTGTCCTTAATGTCCTTACTGTTCGACTTAGATTGATCCTGGAGCTCTCTGTGCACTTTACTGTAACCCTCTGAAATATAACCGAACATAACTCAGCTCTATGAAGCTACAGTTGCTAAGGTGTTGCTGCACATTTTTTGAGCCTCTCTCTACTCAACAGTTTCAGCTCAGAGACCGCTATCCAAACACAGCTGTGTGATGAGGATGAGGGCTAGAGGAGGGATACAGCGCACATAATGACGGCACATCCACAAAGTGTTTAATTTTTATTATAAAGTAACACTCAGCTCCTGTATCTTCTGTGGAACACTGGGCTGTAGAAGCACCTCAGCTCCCTCGCTGTGACACGGTGGTATTTCTGGATGAAAAACCCACAGAAAGCACATCTCTGCAGCTCGGCTCCTTCAGAGCGAAATGAAAGATGCGTCGGTGTGGGCGCAAACGGCCGCCAGCTCCCAACGAAAACACGCTGGAAACACAAAGCCAAGGTCACGAGAACACGGCCTTGCGCCAAGCCTCAGAGACAAAGAAGAAGAGCTGAGAGCTGAACTCGAATCACCGTGGCAAGGTCAGCGTGCTGCGGTTATTATTTTTGAAAACAACAATTTATATAACTCAAACCTGTGCAGCAGCAGCGTATTACAGCCGTACGTCTTCAGAATCACGCCGAGCTCACGTAAGCTGAGCTAAACTGAGTTGGGTTGAGTGGAGGTGAGTCGAGTCGTGATGAGTTGAAGTGAACAAAGGAGAAGAATATGTTGAGCTGAGCTCAGGTGAACAATGCTAAACTAAGTTAAGTCATTTTTAGTTGAGTTAAGAGAAGCTGAGTTGAGTTGAGCTGAACTGAAAGGAGTCACGGTAATGTGAGTAGAGTTGGGTTGAGCTGAGGAGAGGAGAGTGTTGCTAAGCTGAGGTGATTTGGCCTGGGTTGAGTTAAGCTGAGCTGAGGTGATGTAGCCTGGGTTGAGTTAAGCTGAGAAGATGTAGCCTGGGTTGAGTTAAGCTGAGGTGATGTGGCCTGGGTTGAGTTAAGCTGAGGTGATGTGGCCTGGGTTGAGTTAAGCTGAGGTGATGTGGCCTGGTTGAGTTAAGCTGAGCTGAGGTGATGTAGCCTGGGTTGAGTTAAGCTGAATTGAGAGGATGTAGCCTGGGTTGAGTTAAGCTGAGGTGATGTGGCCTGGGTTGAGTTAAGCTGAGGTGATGTGGCCTGGGTTGAGTTAAGCTGAGGTGATGTGGCCTGGGTTGAGTTGAGCTGAGGTGAGGTGATGTATCCTGGGTTGAGTTAAGCTGAAATGATGTGGCCTGGGTTGAGTTAAGCTGATGTGAGGTGATGTATCCTGGGTTGAGTTAAGCTGAGGTGATGTGGCCTGGGTTGAGTTAAGCTGAGCTGAGGTGATGTGGTCTGGGTTGAGTTAAGCTGAGCTGAGGTGATGTGGTCTGGGTTGAGTTAAGATGAGCTTCACTCTCTCTCCTTCTCTCTCTCTGTTTTTTTTCCACTTGTTTCTCTCTCTTTCTATCTCTTTCTCTCTCTGCCTCTATCTCTCTCTCTCTCTCTCTCTCTCTCTCTGCCTCTTTCTCTCTTTTTTCCATTTCTCTCTCTCTCTCTCTCTCCCTCTCTCTCTCTCTCTCTCTCTCTCTCTCTCTCTCTCTCTCTCTCTCTCTCTGAGTGTGAACAGCCTGAAAAGAGAGCTCTCGATTTAAGACACTTTTATCCGCACAGTTTTTATGAGCCTCTCTACAGTGTTGAGTTAATTTCCAGTTTTTTCTGCTCTGAAAGTCTGTAACCCAGGTCTAGCTGGAGTTTACAGCTGTAATTCCCCTCGTCACGCCACGGAAGCTCTCTGTAATAAACTGAAATGGAGTTGAGACACGCCTGAGTCCCACTGGAGACGACATCTCAAACCCCGGTCTAGAGAATTCTATTAATGCCGATGCTCTTCTGCTGAGTGTGCAGTCCAGTGATATCTGGACCACGATGTAGGCCACACCAGCAGAACTGGGCGGGAGAACCGTATTCCAGGGTTTGAATTCAGACCCGAAAGAGAGAGAGAGAGAGAGAGAGAGAGAGAGAGAGAGAGAAGATCATAAATCTCAGAGAGCATGGAGTCACCTCCAGAATTCATATAGCAGAGAGTGTGATAGAGGTAAAAGTAGGTAAAAGATAAAAGAGAGGGGCCAGGGGTGAGAGAGGGAAGGACAGAGAGAGAGAGAGAGAGAGAAAGAGAGAGAGAGAATAACTTACAGTCACCATAAGACTGGCGTTTCTAATAAAATGATCACAAAAACCAATGGGGAACCTATTTCAAGGGTGTACTGCCTCCATCTTCTGCTGTTCCACCAATCACTTTACTCCTTTCTCCCCCTCTCTCTCTCTCTCTCTCTCTCTCATACTCTCCTCCTCTCATCACTCTCGTAAACCTCAGATAGTCAGAAGCCACCTCCAGAATCCATACGGTACAAAGACAGAGAGAGAGAGAGAGAGAGAGAGAGAGAGAGAGAGAGAGAGCAGTAAAAGTAGGTCTAAGTAGGTAGATAAAAGAGAGAGCACAGAGGGCAGGAGAGGGAGGAACAAAGCAGCACTCAGAGAGAGAGAGAGATCAGAGAGGTTTTCTTCAAAGAGAGCAACAAACAGGTGAGAGCGAAAGAGAAAATACAGAAAAGGTGTGGGGGGATAGAGAGAGAGAGAGAGAGAGAGAGAGAGAGAGAGAGAGAGACAGAGAGAGAGAAGCAAAAGTCAGAAGCAACAAGGACTGAACCAGAGCGAGAGAAGGACCTGGAAAGCGAGGGAGTGACTGGAGAAAAGGAGAAAAAGAGGAAGGACAGAGGTGTGGACGGTGGTGAGGATGGGTGTGGTTCTGGGGACGTTTTCAGTGCAGACCAAGCAGGTGAACTACAGGAGAGGTATGGATCTGTGTAACACAGGGAGCGTGTGTTGTCGGGGCTGTACGGTGCTGATTTGTCGGTGCAGTAGCGCTGCGACACTGGGATGGAACTAAAGGAAATGAAAGGGCCTCAGAAGTAAAAACAAAACTAAAATAAAGAGAAGATAATTAACCGTTGTTTACTTTCTGTTGTTGTGTCATAAACAAGACGCCGCTCCGAGGGAACGCCTCTCAGACTCGGACTCGGACGCTGGCTCTTGTCAGGACTGTAGTGAGTGTGGAGGAGATGAATTCTGAATAAGTGAGAGATAAACGAAGTCGTCTCTGTGTGAGACACAGTCCCAGTCTCATACTTCTCTTTCTGAGACTGTTGTAAGAAGCGGGACGTCAGGGGCTCGGGTCTCGGATGGGATCCTCACCTCAGGTCACTGTCTGTGAGGAGTGTGGTGTGTGTGGGTTTCCTCCAGGTCCTCCTGTCCACATGAAGAGTGCGATACTGTCCACAGGTGTGTGTGTGTGTGTGTGTGTGAGAGAGTGACAGGGTGAGAGTGTCATACTGTCCACAGGTGTGTGTGTGTTTGAGTGACAGGGTGAATGTGTTTGTGTGTGTGTGTGTGTGAGTGTGTGCGTGTGTTTGAGTGATTGGGTGAGTGTGTGAAACTGTCCACAGGTGTGTGTGTGTGTGTGTGTGTGTGTGTGTGTGTGTGTGTGTGTGAGTGAGTGACTGGGTGAGTGTGTGTGAGTGAGTGACTGAGTGTGTGAGTGAGTGACTGGGTGAGTGTGTAAGTGAGTGACTGGGTGAGTGTGTGTGAGTGTGGTGCTGTGTACAGAGTGTGTTCCTGTCATATCTCCAGTGATTCCTGCACCCCTCATGACCCTGATCAGGATGAAACAGTTACAGATGTTGAATGAATGAATGTATAATACGTTTAGAAAGGCTTTACACTAGACGTTGAAACACTGCTGTGAGCATCTGATAGCAGCTGCTACAGCTTTACTGTGTTCAGTTCAACTCTACTGAGGGTCTCAGGGTTTGCCTTTGCATCTCCTCTTGCTGTTTATACGATCTTAAGCAGATCTCTTGGTTTTCAAACCTGGACGTAGGAGTTTGTGGTGAATCGCTCGATCCACGCTCCATCCATTCTTCCATGCAATGCATTGTGGGCTATAAACACACCCCAAGGCAGCTTCTCACTCCCAATCAACCCCAAGCTGTTCTTTAATGAAGAGAGAAAGAGGGGAGAGTAGGCGATGGAGATGATTAGATACGGGAAGAAGAGATGAGGCTGTGAGAGAGTGATAAGATGGAGAGATAGAAGAGAAGAGAAAGCGAGACAGAGAGAGGAAGAGAGGAGGATACGGCCCATGCCTTGATGTTTAATTAAGTGCAGTTTAATGCAAAGTTGCTGTGAGGTGCAATCTTTACGCTCTACAGAGCTCCTCCCACTGCCGATAAAAACAAACACTCAGCAAAGATGGGCACGGGCGCCCGGGGCTCACGTGTTTTCACATGATCTCACGCCCACAGAGAGAGAGACAGAGAGAGGGATAAAGAGGAAAAAGAGAAAGCAGGACAGACCTATAACGTAGGTTTGGAGCCAAGAGGATTAGAAGTTCCGGGCGTTAAGACAGAAAGCTCGTTTGAAGTCTTCGCTGAAATCCCCAGGAGCTGATGCCTGAATGGAGGAGAAACATCTTGTACATAAGAGCAGCTCCATTTCTCCAGTGTCTCTTATATAACACTGTTCACACTGGCTCCACGAGAAGTGCACAGTCTACAATCAACAGCAAAAGAAGAGGTCTCATCAACATCTCTGTAGTTCCTCCTTAACATCTTTGTAGAGTCTATTTAATATCTCCCTAGGTCCACCTTAACATCTTTGTAATGTCTATTTAATATCTCTGTAGGTCCACTTTAACATCTTTGTAATGTCTATTTAATATCTCCCTAGGTCCACCTTAACATCTTTGTAATGTCTATTTAATATCTCTGTAGCTCCACCTTAACATCTTTGTAGAGTCTATTTAATATCTCCCTAGGTCCACCTTAACATCTTTGTAATGTCTATTTAATATCTCTGTAGGTCCACTTTAACATCTTTGTAATGTCTATTTAATATCTCCCTAGGTCCACCTTAACATCTTTGTAATGTCTATTTAATATCTCTGTAGTTCCTCCTTAACATCTTTGTAGAGTCTATTTAATATCTCCCTAGGTCCACCTTAACATCTTTGTAATGTCTATTTAATATCTCTGTAGCTCCACCTTAACATCTTTGTAGAGTCTAATTAATATCTAAATAGATCCACCTTAATATCAGTGTACATTTAAAATCTCTATATTTCCACCTTAATACCTTTGTACAGTCTCCTTAACACCTCTGTGGTTCCTCCTTAACACATATGTCATGTCTCTTTAATATCTCAGCAGTTCAGCATTAATCTCACTGTGTCCACATTAATATTTCTGTAGTTATTCCTTAAGATCTCCACAGTTCCACCTTAACATCTCAGTAGTGTCTCCTGGAGACACCGAGGTCAGATGGAGATAGAGTGTGTCTCCTGCTCCTCATATGTTTCTCCTAAAAGAAAGAGCGGGTAGGGGGCGCTATTGCGCAACTGAATGTGAGGTATATGAAAGTGTGTGTGTGTGTGTGTGTGTGTGTGTGTGGAGTTTCTTGGGGAAGCCTTGGCATGGCTGAAGGGTCAGTTCTGCTGGGTTTGCTCTTTGTGAAACAGGCCAGTTACATAACGCCTCATTAGCATCTTCACGCACCTCACACTCCTCACATGCAGCACACACGCAACACACACTCCTCACACACAACACACACACACACCACACTCCACATGGTTCTGTGATGTGTGAGTCTTTATTTTGTATTATTTATGAGGTTATGTAGCCACGGCCCTGAGCAGCACCACGCAAGACTCCCTCTCCCTCTCTCTCTCTCTCTCTCTCTCTCTCTCTCTCTCCCTCTCTCTCTCTCTCACACACACACACACACACACACGATCATGTGCTGATAATGGATTCTGAATCCCACATTCCTCTTCATCTCGTCCCAGAAAGTACTGACTGGTGCTGGTTCTGGTGCTGGAAGTTTTTATTCGTCTTTAGTTGGCGCTTGGCGCTGAGGGACGATAAGAGGCTGGATCCCAAACACTTAATAAATAAATATTTATTTGCAGTTTCCAATGAACAAGACAAACGTGTGTTATATAATATCTTCTAATGTGTAGCAGTAGCATTCAACATGACTCATTCCTGTCAGAGAGAACAGCAGGGAAGCAGAAATATGATGAGATGAAAAGAGTGTGTGTGTGTGTGTGTGTGCATGCTATTCATCGTCACACACTCCGCATTGCTCCGCTTCACCGAGACTACCAGCACAGCAACAGAGAGAGAGAAGAAAGGAGAACGAAATAGATTTAGTGGCGGGTAAGGGACAGCAGATGAAAAGAAAAGCTGAGGGGAGAGAGAGAGAGAGAGAGAGAGAGAGAGATAAAGGTAAGAATGATATCAGGGAGACAATGAAGATAGTGAAGAGATTGCCAGAGGGTGAACGAAAGAGATGTAAAGTGAGAGATGGGAATGAGAAGGAGGGAGTGAAACTGAGGAGTAAAGAGATAAGGATAACGAAGGGTAGAGAGATGGGCAGAGGGAGGGGGCAAAGTAAGAGTGAGGTGGACGAGAGAGAGGGAGAAAAAGAGCAGAGCGAGGGAGGGAGAGAGACATTTGTAGGAGGAGCAAGAGGGAGGGATGTGTTTTCATTTCAGGAGAGGAAAATTCGCATTGGCTCTCGTTCATTCACAACTCACAGCAGAGAGAGAGAGAGAGAGAGAGAGAGACAGAGGTGGACAAGTACTGGGGACAGTTTGTGGACGCTGTCATCATGGGTGCAGTGGTGGGAACCCTGACCATGCAAACCAAACAGAGACAACCATCCAGAGGTACGCAAAGGAGGGAGAGGGAGGGCAAGGTGGGTGTAAACATGGGGAGGAAGGGTGTAAACCTGCTGCATGATAACCACCCGTCCACATGAGTGAAGCTGAAGTTGACTTCTTGTTCTCCTACATCTTATTAGAATACTTCATTCCACCTTAAATGGTGCAGCACCTTAGAATAAGGAGCCAACTTCAGCACTGAACTTGACTCATTGTTTTCCAGCGTCTTATTTAAATATACCACCTTAAATTGCACAGAACCTAAGAATGTCAGCTTCTTATTCACATTTTCCGTTCCACCTTAAACAGGGACGCATTACTGTTAAGACACTGAGCTGAAGTTGTTCTTCTACTGCTTTTTATTAGAATTCTACATTCCACCTTAAATGGTGCAGCACATTGCTGATTGCTCTCCATCTTATTTGAATGCCTCTTTCCACCTTAAAAGGTGCAGCATTAAGAATAAGGAGCCAACTTCATCACTGAGCTTAAGTTGTTGCTCTGCTGCTTCTTATTTGAATTCTGCATTCCACCTTAAATGGTGCAGCTCTTAATAACAGTGTGCTGCACCGTTAAAAACTTCAACACAGAGCTTTGCCTGTTTCTTATTTGAATATTAATTTCCACCTTAAATGGCACAACACTGTGCTTGGCTTATTGTTCTACAGCTTCTTGTTTGAACTATCCATTCCACCTTAAATGGTGCAGCAGTTACTTTCTAAGAATACTTCAGAAGAACTTCAGAAGCATGTTACACTCAGTGACAGCGGAACAAAGAGAGCTCAGAAGGATAGTAAAACCAAGATGATGCCATTCCACACACACAATAATAATCACGGGATTAATAATTATAAATTAATGGAATAATAATCAATAACAAGCTGAAGGTGACAGTTATGGGATCCTAGGAGGTGTCTGATGTTGTTTGGATGGCGGGAGTCCGTACCGAACTCACAGTGGGTGTGTTAACCTCAGTGTGTGTGTGTGTGAGAGTGTGTGTGTGTTTTGGTGTGTACGTGAGCCGGAGCTTTAACACTCTGCTCACATATCATCTCTCTTCCTGTCCACATGCTCAGGGGTGCGGTTGTCATGGAGACAGGTTTGTGAGGACGGCGGTGTTAATATGGAGTGTGTTTTGCTTGATGGAGGCTATGTGCTCTGCGTAGATTGGATGAGAACTGCTACAAAGAACAGCTACACATGAGCTGGAGTTCAGCATGCTCAATGCCAAGTGTCAGCTAGAGGGGTCTAAACAGCTCCCCCTCCCCACTCACACAGTACTGGACCGTGCAGCAAAGGAACTGTGATTTCTGGAGTGACGACGCTCTATCCAGTACTGCTGGCTCTCCAATTTTCTTGTGGCAGCATGCAATCAAATGCAAACAGCAATGTTCCAAAGCTGTAAGTCTGTCCTACAAATGTAGGCGTTTCTAATAAAGTGGACAGAGACGCCATATTGAGTGTGTTAAGGAGGAGGATGGCAGTGGAGCACATAATTCCGCAGCAGTGAACACTGATCTGCCAATAACACACACACACACACACTTTGGCTCTGACAGCTGCTCATGAATATTCATGAGCCCGAACTTTTTCACTGGTGATCAGCAGCTCCCTGGTGATGCTATGACCTTAAAAGGAAAAGTTCGGAAACGAATCAGATTCATTTCAACGGTTTAGAAATCGACCAAACGTTCTTGAAATACTCCTTTCACGGGGCTTTACATTAGATGCTGGAACATTGCTGTGAGCGTCTGATGGTATTCAGCCCCAAGAGCATTAGAGAGGTTCTGGATCCCAGATGGTCTCTGAGGTATTGGATGGAGCTCTGTAACTTCAAAGAACCTACTTCCACTGTTCCACCGCCGAATGCTGGGGGCTTTATACCCCTCTAGCTGACAATTGGCATTGGGCGTGGTGACTTTAAGACGTCTAAATGTTATATGATTGAACCCAGGCTGCTGTAGATCCACAACAATCAGAGTTAGACAAGATCTGATAGGATTTTACACTCGACGTTGCAGAAGACCTCAGGGCTGTGTGTTTTCAGCCATTTGAGCTGCTCTATATTTAAGCTCAACTCTGAAACCTGTGTGTGTGTGTGTGTGTGTGTGTGTGCTCCTGGTTTCGTGCCGTGGTCTTTTCCATTGGGCTCCACTCTAAATATTTCATACTGCTCTGGAAAAGTCCTAAAGTACAAAGAAAAAAGGCCACACGTAGCGAGAGATTCCAGGGCGTTATCTCTGAACTAGATGCATATTAATGTTAAAATTACATACAGAAATCCTCCTGAAAATACAGAGTATTTTGTGTATTGTCTGGTGTATAACATCACTGCTGAAAAACACCAGTATCTCCACAGTGTCTCCTCTTTAGAGGAGAAGGCAAAGCCCTCCTGTGTCTCTAATGTAGATCAGAGAGAAGAAGAGGGTTTATTCTTTATCCAATTGCTCCCTAATCAAGACAGTTCTTCTGCGTTTAAAACATTTGAAGAGAGGTGAGACAGCAGTTATATTTACAGAGACCTAGCTCTTTGTGTTCTCAAGGATGTACAGTTAGCATGGACGGAGGTGACGTGTCTCCACAAATATCCAGCGATTATTGTCCCCACCGCTGATTAGATCCCCTCCAAAGACAAAGAAAACAACCCTGAGATGTCAATATCTCGTTAACCTAGAGGTGGAGAAAGGGTTAAATCACGTTCTCTACTGATTGGCTGTGCCTTTCCTTGTTGTCACCTGACAGCTACGTAGCTACGTTTGGTTGTTAGCAGCACCGAAACGACAAGGAAAGCTTTCTAGTCATACGCTAGACTTACTGAAAGACTCAGGTGCATTGTGGGTAAAACATTGGTGTCAGAAGCGAGTGAGGAAGGCAGCAAAAAAGAAGAAGGTGGAGCTATTTTTCAAAGAAACGTGTACATCACTTAAAGTCAAGTTCGCTAATGAAATGAGTCCATTGTAATAACGTTAAGGGCAATGCTAGGCTCCGGAGCACAGCTAAGAAAAGTAACTGTGTGTTTTTACATGGTATTTATTTAAACCCTTAAACCCTTATGTGTCTTTATTGTGAAGCACTGAACAGCACCCCCTAGTGGAGCATTCCAAAATATCATTGAGTATGCATGTGAGTGAACGAGTGAGTGAACAGGAACGTTTCTAACAGTGTCTCCGTCATAAACCGGAGGAAAACCATTTCACGCCCTCAGTTCTTCACATGGGATTCTCACTCTTCCACGCGGCTACAATCAGCACTCTTTTTCTCACTCGTTCTTCCCAGTCTTTGCATTTCTTTTTCCCCCTTTTTCATTATCTCTGTCTCTCAGATTCCCTGAAGTGGTAATGTGAGGAAAGGGGATAATTAACTGCTATCACTTTAACTAACAGAGGAGCTCTGTTGTTTATTTTCCGGAGGTTTTATTTTGCCTCTGGGGAGGAATTTCATGACGATTTCTCAGCCAGATCACACACACCCAGCCAAGACTTTACAGCAGGAGAACGGCTAAGAGAGCGTATGGACAGCGGTGACAGAGCGCTTGGCTTAAAGAGACATGTAACATCTCCCCACCGTTCAGCGCTTGAGTGACTTTCAGAGGGGTTTTGATTGTTGAGATTTCTTTACAGCGGTGGTGAATGGAAAAAGACGTTTTATTTCCTCTCCACAGCTCCACACACACAGACACACACATTCACTCACACCTACGGACAATTTTGAGTCGCCCATCCACCTACCAACGTGTGTCACCCAGAGGAAACCCACACAGACACAGAAAGAACACACCACACTCCTCACAGACAGTCACCCAGAGGAAACCCACACAGACACAGAGAGAACACACCACACTCCTCACAGACAGTCACCCAGAGGAAACCCACACAGACACAGAGAGAACACACCACACTCCTCACAGACAGTCACCCGGAGGAAACCCACGCAGACACAGGGAGAACACACCACACTCCTCACAGACAGTCACCTGGAGGAAACCCACGCAGACACAGAGAGAACACACCACACTCCTCACAGACAGTCACCCGGAGGAAACCCACGCAGACACAGGGAGAACACACCACACTCCTCACAGACAGTCACCCGGAGGAAACCCACGCAGACACAGGGAGAACACACCACACTCCTCACAGACAGTCACCCGGAGGAAACCCACGCAGACACAGGGAGAACACACCACACTCCTCACAGACAGTCACCCGGAGGAAACCCACGCAGACACAAGGAGAACACACCACACTCCTCACAGACAGTCACCCGGAGGAAACCCACGCAGACACAAGGAGAACACACCACACTCCTCACAGACAGTCACCCGGAGGAAACCCACGCAGACACAGGGAGAACACACCACACTCCTCACAGACAGTCACCCGGAGGAAACCCACGCAGACACAAGGAGAACACACCACACTCCTCACAGACAGGAGCGGGAATCGAACCCACAACCTCTTTTTGACCTAGTCCTGGGTTTAATGATAAACTGTGTCGTTTTTCCAGGGAGAGAGAATGTTATTTTACAGTCTTCATTAATTCTATATAACTGCATCTTTCTGGTTCTGTTTTAAAGAGTTAGAGGGAGTTGTTCTGATCCATTTTTAAACTTTCCACGCCCCACACCTCTGTCAGAAAAGGAGCGCTCATGATCCATATGTATGAATCAGATGCTTGAAGAGTGTGACAGAGAAGTCTATGAGAATAAAAATGGAACTAGGTCGAATCTTAAGGGTTATCGCTCGTTCCCGCTTAACTCTGGAGATGTGTAACACCTCCCCACATGTGCTAAACTTACAGGACCACTGCTGCTGTCGCATAACCTGCCTCTGAGAAACCTGCGCAGGACGGAGCTGGTGTCCCAGTGGGACGCTCCTTTCACATCAGAGAACACAATGATTAGCGAGAAGCTGATGTGGGACTTTAAAACTCCTGCAGCGCTGTTTCTCATCTATGACTCATTCTTGGGTTTGATTCCCAGATGTTTGTGCGATTATTTACTTCTCCCTCTCGTCCCTTTGTGGGCGGATGAAGCGTCTCCATGGCGACAGAAGCTGAGACGTGAACTCAGAGGTTACGAACAAAGGCAAACAACGTGATAGAGAGAGAGAGAGGGGGAGAAATGAAAGAAATGTCAAAGACAAACAGAACGTTCCTGGACTGTAGCACAGAGAAACAGACGAGGATTAGGAGGAACAGTGTTCTCTGGGGGAAAGGAGAGGGAGCCAGCCCACACCGCTAAAGTGATAATGGTTTAAGAAGGTTTCAGTCGCTAGGATGTGAGTTCTGAGGTGTGGAATGTCTTGGAGCTTTGCTTTTTAATCCTGATTTTCATAAACCTGAAGTATTATGGTGCTTTTCCACTGTCCATACTCTACTCTACTCTACTCTGCCATTCCACTCCTCCACCAGGTGAATCGGGTCCTGGTTCTGGAAGCGGGTTCTTGTTTAGTGGCTGTTCTCTCGTGGTTCAGAGCGAGTCGAGTAGGGACTAAACCGTGGCGTGTAAACCTTGCAGAGCGCTGATCGTCCAGAGAGAGTTGTCACTCTACGCCACGCAACGCAGACGACCAGCACTAACTCTCCATCTGTAAAATCTCCAGCTGCAAACTGCGGCAGTGACCGAATAAGTTTGAGGTTAGGTAATTAGCGACGTTAGGTAATTAGCGAGGTTAAGCTTGAGGTTAGGTGATTAGCGATAAAAATGTAGGAAAAGTATTTTGTGAATAAGTGGTGCATCTGGTTTAAGACGTGCTTTTTTTCAGTTGTTGCTAACTGTGTAACCAAAAGCTAGCAACGTAGCAGAGTTTAATTGTAAATAACTCGTTAAAAAGAATGCCCCAGAATAAGGCAACGAAGGCAAGCTTAGTTTAGAAGATTTCTAGGAAGGCCTCTAGGAACATGAGTCTATTTCCAAAAAGAGAAATTACAAAGTGGACTTGAGAGACAAAGAGCCCTAGAAAAAACTTGAAGCTGTTCATAGATTTGAGAGAGAGAGAGAGAGAGAGAGAGAGAGACAGAGAGAGAGACAGAGAGAGAGAGAGACAGACAGAGAGAGAGAGAGAGACAGACAGAGAGAGAGAGAGAGAGAGAGAGAGACAGAGAGACAGAGAGAGAGAGAGAGAGAGAGAGGAAATCAAAGATAGTGACTAATGTCTAATGATCACTGCTGGCCTCTGGAGACCTGTTGTATTGAGTGAGATGTAAATCGTTGCTAATTAGACGCTGTCTTGTTGAATCAGGTCAATTCCGTCACAGTTAAACAGTGGTTTGTCTGAGAGGCGGGGCTTATAGGAACAGCCCGGAGGCTACGATTCCTCTTTTAACCCAAAAGGCAGACTAACATGTCCTTAATATCCTTTAATTAGCTTTGTGCTGGCGTTACGAGGCAAAGAAGTCTGAGAAAACAATGGAAGCCGTAACTATGCTAGTTAGCGTATGGCTATGTACCGAAAACGTCTGGTTTGAAACCTTTCTCCTTTAAAATTGCATTTCCCCGATTCTCTCTAAAAACACAGCTGACATCCCGGAGCCTGAACCGTGCTCGTACGGTCGCTTGTATTTTTATTCTCTTCCCTCCTTCCAACCTTCCTCCACACTAACTCTAGCCATTCATCTTAGCGCAGCTACGACAGCTAGCGCTGGAGCTGCAGGGCACACAGAGGGGGTGTTTAGTGGGAGGGGAGGGATATTGGATGTAGGAGTCATCTGAGGCTCTGTTCGGCTGTAGGTTTTATAAAGTTAAAGATTCTGCGGGAGTTTCTGCTCCAGCCCTCGAGCGGAGTCTGCTGTTTTGATGAAAAGCTATCGACTCGCTCCAGGCCTCCAGCGCTGAGCCGTCAGGGTCGAACAGAACATTTCCAGCTTCTACTGGCAGAAAGTGGATTTCTGAAGGGGATAATATTCATCAGTTTCTACACTTTTTACTGCTCCATTTTGCACTCACGGCTCTGAGCAGTAGATGAGAAGAAATCAGTAAAAACCACTTTGGAAATTAGCATCCGCCACCCACGTGTGATAGCAAAACAACACTGATGTGCACTTAGTGCTAACTTAGCATTGTAAACCCCACAGGGGCGCTAGGAGACAAAGTGTTGTGGCCTTTGTAAAGGTGTATTTTTCTCGTTTACATTTGTGTATTATGATGTAAATCACAGTGAAGTCTCTGAATACATCTTAGTCACTTTAAGATATGATTTAAATCTTTAAATAAATATTTATTTATTTTACTTTCTTTTAACTTTTATGATTAATTGTGGTTACACTGTTTACTCTTTTTTCTAATTTAGTTTTAAATAATTTCTTTGAAGCTCTTTGAGCTGCATTTATGTATGAAATTGCGTTACAAATCAAGATTATTATTATGAGTAGCAGTAGTGTTATCTCTCTCTCGCTCCTCTGTCTATCTATCTTCACCATGTCTTTCTTCCTCTCCATCTCTTTCCCTTCTTCTCAATATTGCTTTTCTTCTCTCTCCCTTCTTCTCCCCCCTTTCTCTCTCTCTCTCTCTCTCTCTCTCTCCCTTTCTCTCTCTCTCTCTCTCGCTCTACCCCCTCTCTCCCCCCCTCTGTCTCTCTCTCTCCCCCTCTCTCTCTCTCTCTCTCTCTCTCTCTCTCTCTCTCTCTCTCTCTCTCTCTCCCCCCCTCTCTCTCTCTCTCTGTAGATAAAGTAGATGATGAGTTGGAGATGACGATGGTGTGTCATCGTCCTGAGGGTCTGGAGCAGCTCGAGGCTCAAACCAACTTCAGCAAACAGGAACTGCAAGTCCTCTACCGCGGCTTTAAAAACGTAAACAAATACACGACACGAAAGAGTCACGTGGAAATCTGTTGCGGGGCAGTTATTTTGGAGATGGAGGACACGTCCAGATCAGGTTCAGGGCTGTAGATGTGGGTTTAATAATCCTCAGTAAATACGTCGACCAATGGTAGTGTAGTGGCCAAGTTTAGAGTCTCGCACCAGGACTTTTTTAGTGATAAAATGGTGTGTTGGTGTGAGCTGGGGCTCGAACCCCAGAGAGTCACGCAGTGGGTCAATCTTATTGCGGTGTATTTGCTGATTATTAAATAAAAATGTAGCATGTGTAAAAGCTATTAATCATCTAATAAAATAAAATCAGTCAAAATGATGTTCTTATAAGGTGTTTCCAATAAAGTGGCCACCTCGTGATTGGCTGTGTGTCATATTTAACATCCGTCTTTCAATATCAAACAGCGAGTGTGTTGTTAATCTGTCTGCACTCTGCCTACAGCAAGAGATAGAGCCATATGCTCCAACACAACAATCACACCCTCTACTGCACACACACACACACACACACACACACACACACACACACACACACACTCAAGCGTGGCCCTAACGCTG
The DNA here is from genome assembly GCF_029633855.1 of Hoplias malabaricus. Lineage (NCBI taxonomy): Eukaryota > Metazoa > Chordata > Actinopteri > Characiformes > Erythrinidae > Hoplias > Hoplias malabaricus. The sequence continues at coordinate 34,492,944 of NC_089817.1, forward strand.
TGGTCTGTGTGTTCAGGAGTGTCCGAGTGGAGTGGTGAACGAGGAGACGTTTAAACACATTTACGCTCAGTTTTTTCCTCATGGAGGTACGTTCTCTTCCTCTCGTCCTAATCCTTCATGTGGTTCTTCTTGTGATGGACAGAGTCACCGTATCTGTGTCTTTATGATGGTTCTGTTCCAGACGCCAGCACGTACGCACACTACCTGTTCAGAGCTTTCGACACCACCAACAACGGCTCCATCAAGTTCGAGGTAAGAGTTATTCCCTGGGGGGCACCACTGGTCACCCCTCCCACCTCCCTCCACACACACACACACACACACACACTCCTGTGGTGAGGGGAAACTCCAGCCTGGAGGAACAGGGAGGCCTTGCCCTGAAGCGTGGGAGTGAGTCACACCCTGTGGAACCCAATGGTGCACCATCCGCTCACCAGAGGAGCGATTAGCTCCCAAAGCCAAGAAAAGTGTGTCGGTACATCACCTCTGGGGTGTTGAGTGGTCTCCTGGGGTTAGTTCTGTCCCAATGATTACATTATTGACCTATCGTACCACATATGGATATAGCTCTAATGATTTCTGCGGACATCAATATCTCACACTGTGTTTATTGATGCGTTTGAATGAACATCACCAACAGCATGTTTACTTCCTTCTCTTTTCTCTTTCTGTATGTGTGTGTGTGTGTGTGTGTTTAGGAGTTTGTGATGGGTCTGTCTACTCTGCTCAGAGGCTCCGTCAGAGACAAACTGGAATGGACCTTCCACCTCTACGACATCAACAGAGACGGGTTCATCAGCAAAGAGGCATTTTTATTTACTTTTGCACTGTTTCTATGAAGTTTCAAAATGAATGAACCAGTTTATGCTCCACTGAGCGGGTCCCCCACACGGGGGCAACCCTGTTTAAGCTACATGACACGTCTAGACCACTAGGTGTCAGTCATTATTGTTTGAATAATGCTGTTATTAAACTTGTGTTTGGGAATATGGCTGTTCTCGGAGCCTTTCGTGACACGTGTTTCCGCTGACCCTCAGGAGATGACGGAGATTGTCCGTGCGATCTACGACATGATGGGGAAGTACACGTACCCCGCTCTGAAAGGAGACGTCCCCAAGCAGCACGTCGACGCTTTCTTCCATGTCAGTGTCTGCTTCTCTGTTTTCTGGATTGTTCTGAAATGAAAGAATAAAACGATTTTAGAAGCAGTTTTCCAGTGCGTTTTGAACTTGTAATGAACCCGGAATTTCTTGTTCCTCTCCTTTGCTCTGATTTCACAGAAAATGGACAAAAACAAGGACGGAGTGGTGACGCTGGAGGAGTTTATTCTCGCCTGCCAAGAGGTGTGTACCGCAAACACTTAAAGCAACAATAGGTCGTGTTTTTACCGTAAAATTACAGCCTTCAAATTGTCCTGAGGTTCCACTGAGCTGTGACAGTGAGAATAGAGCCTCTGTTGTTGCTACTCCAGGCTCGGCACTGCAGAAACTGCACTATGTAACTTTTGGAGGTGGGTAGGAATGAAGCGTTCATACGTCATTCAGCTCCGACAGCTCACTTTCACACACAACATGCAGCGTTGATGCACAACAGCCGTGTAACTGTGGTGAAGCTCTGAACAGTGCCCCCTTGTGGTACACTTTGTTCAGAGTGAGTGAGTGAGTGAGTGAGTGAGTTATGAGCCAGTTTCATGAGGTGCATTGGATTTAAAAATAAAACACCAGTGTGAACTGCAAAGCTTTTATAATACGGGAATAACACATGACTTTTCTATTTCTGATTAACCCTTTCAGGACGAAATGATGATGAGGTCCATGCAGCTCTTTGAAAATGTGATGTAAAGAAGACAAGAACAGAGAGAGAGAGAGAGTGAGAGAGAGAGAGAGAGCATCAGATGAAACAGCCTCACCTGGTTCTGTACCTCTCTCTCTCTCCCTCGCTGTCTCTCAGAACAGAAACTGATTGGCTGTTGTGGATCTCTCTTGGACGCTTGGCTTCTGTCTTTTGAAGAAACTTCAAGGAAACTAACCTCATCCAAGAGCGAGGGCCCAGTCCTGCGTTGGACTTAGATCTCTATATAAAACCTCTCCAGTGGATTCCTGGGACCTGGACGCAGAGATGTGGGCCTCTAATGCTGGAGCGCTCTCTGTGAAAGAGAACCGAACTCATGTTCTAGGTAAAGACCAGCAGGTTTGTGAGTGTCCGTAGTCCCCTGCTGTAGCTTTAGCCTTTCGCTCAGGAAAGTGGGCATCGACTGTGAATCGCGGGGGTTTGGGAAGTGTGGCGTTCTGTGAGAAAATCTGGATACTTTTTCCTGGAACGGCTTTGAAATGTAAACCTCGAACTCCTTCAATCTCCTTGAAGACTGGAGCGCCCTCTACTGGCCCCGGACTGGAACCGCATCAAGATTATTCCATAAATGCTGAGAGTTTTGCATGTTTTAAAGCAGCAGATATGCTTCCTTTGAGTTATGTGAATGTTGGCTGTACGCCATGAAAAGCCTGGCTCTGTAATTGTATGCATTGAATGGTTCTGGTGACTTATTTTTCCCATTTTGCGGGATGTTTGGGAGCGTTGTCTTGTGTTGTATTTACAGTGTCGCTTACTGTAAATTCTCCTTGTCTTCAGTCTGTCTTATTTATGTCCGTGCGTCTCTCTGTCTGTGTTTAGACTGACCTCGAACCATAAACCGTTACGTGTCACCTCCGTGTGTGTGCATCTCTCATAGCAACCTCCAGTGGAATTTAAAAAAGTGGCTGTAAAATAAACTGCTTTTGCTTACGTTCACCGACTGAATCCAGTCCCTCCCTTTATTTCCCTGTAGAGGAATGTATTTATCATTACAGATCATTTACGTTTAATTTATTATCCATTAAATCTTAACGAGAAGGAGGTAAATAAAGCAGAAACGTTTGATTGCTGCTCTCCACTGAGGCGACAGACAGAGACCGGTTTAAATGTTAAAGCTCTAAATGCTGTATAATGCTGATATTATTCAATGATGATTCAAATTAAAACGTTGAGAGGAGTTAAAAAGTGTCTGTGTCACATTAATGTGTCTGAGAACAGTCCACCGACCAAAAACACCCAGCCGACAGCGTCCTGTGTCACTGATGAAGGACTAGAGGACGAGCGACACACACTGTGCAGCGACAGATGAGCTACTGTCTCTGACTCTACATCTACAAGGTGGACCAACGAGGGAGGAGTGTCTCACAGAGTGGACAGAGAGTGGACACAGGGGTTAAAAACTCCAGCAGCACTGCTGTGTCTGATCCACTCTACACCAGCACAACACACACTAACACACCACCACCACGTCAGTGTCACTGCAGCGCTGAGAATGATCCACCACCACGTCACACCTGAGCGCTGCGGAACAGGGGGAATGTAGGCAAAAAGTATGCAGACCAACAGAAGAACTACAGACTGTAATTGTTGAACTACAGAGTGCTCCTGTGCAGTCAGTGAAGCTGAGAGAATGGACAGAGGATGTAGAAAAAAGGAGATGGCTTTAATGTTATGGCTGTTATTTTGTAAAACAATGGTAACTTTGTGTCCCTTTAACTCTGGGGCTTTGGCTCCCTCTAATGATCAAGAACATGAACTGCATCTTAATGGCTGTGGGTTTGAGAGAGAGAGAGAGAGAGAGAGAAAGAGAGAGAGAGAGAAAGAAAGAAAGAAGAGAGAGAGAGAGACAGAAAGAAGAGATAGAGACAGAAAAAGAGAGAGAGAGAGAGAAAGAGAAAGGCAGAAAAAGAGACAGAAAAAGAGAGTGAGAGAGACAAAGAAAGAGAAAAATAGAGAGATAGAGAGAGAGAGAAAGAGAGATAGAGAGAGAGACAGAAAGGAGAGAGAGAGAGGGAGAAAGAGAGAGAGAGAAAGAGAGAGAGAATAGACAAAGAGACACAGAAAGAGAGAGAGAGAGAGAGAGAGAGAGAGAGAGACAGAAAGGAGAGAGAGAGAGACAGAAAGAGAGAGAGAGAGAGAGAGAGAGAGAGAGAGAGAGAGAGAGAAAGAGAGAGAGAATAGACAAAGAGACACAGAAAGAGAGAGAGAGAGAGAGAGAGAGAGAGAGAGAGACAGAAAGAGAGAGAGAGAGATAGAGAGAGAGAGAGAGAGAAAGAGAGAGAGAGAGAGAGAAAAAGAGAGAATAGACAAAGAGAGACAAAGAGAAAGAGAGAGAGAGAGAGAGAAAGAGAGAGACAGACAGAGAGAGCGAGAGAGACAAAGAAAGAGAAAAATAGAGAGAAAGAGAGAGAGAAAGAGAGATAGAGATAGAGAGAGAAAGAATAGAGAGAGAGACAGAAAGGAGAGAGAGAGAGACAGAAAGAGAGAGAGAGAGAGAGAGAGACAGAAAGAGAGAGAGAGAGAGAGAGAGAGAGAGAGAGAGACAGAGACAGAAAGGAGAGAGAGAGAGAGAGAGAAAGAGAGAGAATAGACAAAGAGAGACAAAGAGAAAGAGAAAGAGAGACAGAAAGAGAGAGAGAGAGAGAGAGAGAGAGAGAGAGAGAGAATGCAGATGAATAAAATCACAGTATATCATTCAAACGAGATAACCACATCGTACAAGAAAAGTATCATATAAAGTTACACATTAAGTTCCACCGCCGCGTCGTCCTTTAATCTGATTGGTCACCCTCTGACCCCGCCCCCATACGTGGGCGTGTCCAGAGCAGTGTGAAGTACAGAGCAGAGCACAGTGAGCCGACTCTCTGCAGCAAAGGAACCGCAGGAACATAAGAATGGACATGGAACAGATGGGACCCCAGACCTTCCTCTACGGTAAATCACATCAGACACTTTGAATTCAACACTGACGACCTTTAAACGCTTTATCGTGCGTTTCTCACCTTCACGCGGCAGTTGGGTGAAGTTATTATCCTGAAGTTCACTAGTAACCCTTCGCCCATCTCCAGCACACCACGTGTATTAGTCTCAACCTCTTTGAACGACAGTTTTAACACTGGACTGACCCACTCCACCTTAAACTGTGTGTTAATAACAGCCGGTGTACTTCTGGAGTAAAACCAAGGTGTTTTCTGGCGCCGAAACCTAGAACATGAAGCACTTCTACATCTGTGGGTGCTGAATTTGCCGTTGGTCATTCCACCTTAAATGGCGTATAAATGGTAGCAAGCTATGCATTTCTCTTGAGTAAACAAAGTGTATTAATGTTTACCCCTGTCTTTACAGCTATATGTTGCCTTTAAGACCAAGACCAATACGGGTTTTGTCCTATTTTATTAATTTTTTTGCTGTTATCTCATTCTCCAGTCCACCTTAAATGGTGTAGTAACTGTTACATTGTAGCGCCTGTGGAAACTGTAGCTAACACGTTGTTTAACGGGCCCTCTCCACAAAAGGCTTCTTTTCTAGCGTCAGAACATCAGTTAATGTCGGTTTCTCGTGTTTATTGGTGTTATACGTTTTATATTTAATGTTTTTAGTAAAAAATAAAATTTAAAGATTGCCTTTTATCTTTAATTTTTAACGGATCCTGCCCTTTCCACTTCTACGTCACGCCGTGATCTGCACCCGCCATATTCTGTACCCCTCGGAGGCTGATTGGTTGAATAACGGTTACGTCACCGTCCTTCGCGTTGTTTAATGACTGTTAGTGATTAGCTCATTAGTTCTTTTAAAATATGAAAATGAATAAAAAGCAAGTTGACAATGTTTAAAAGGTTAACGGCTTTAGTTAGTGTTTTGTTCACGTTTATATTAATTTGCCGTGAACTACAGTGAAATAAATAAATATATAATAACGAGAGAAACGATAGGAGTGTGTTTTAGTACGTTTTCCGTTGGGCGGTCACCACAGTTGCTACAGGGTCCTTGGGGGTGCAGCATGTTGATGGGGTACAGAATGTGGCGCTGCACCTTTCACCACGTGCTAATTCTGCGTGCGCCCACCGGTTTCACACCACGTGTGCGTCCTCCACGTGTTCTCCTGCCTGTAAAAGGAGTTAAACGCACAGCCGTTATTGGCCTTTTTGGTTATATTTTCTAACTTTGTCGTTTCCCTCCTATTTTGTGACATTATTAAATCCCTGATCACACTCATTGATCCATATCAGTCACATCCTATGATCCGGGTCACGTTTTTTTCATTCAGATTTCTGAATCAGTTATTGATCTCTACTGAAATCTGTATCTAATTTTCTACATTTCTTCCTGATCATAGTTATTGATCCCTGTTGTATTGTGTTGCCCGTTTGATTCAGATATATTTCCCTAATTGTGTTGGTTATTGATCCATTTTCCAGGCTGTGAGCTGAAGGAGGGGAAAGCAGTCACCTTTAACCCCGAGGATGACGACTTTGAGCACCAGTTGTCCGTCAGGATGGTGTGTTTGTGTTGTTTGTTTGTGGGATGTGTAATGATATGCTTTTAAAAGATGTCTCACATCTGGATATTTAGTGTTCTCATCCGAGCGTGTCAGAGACACTAGGGGGCAGTGCTAGGGCTCTGGGGTCACGCTCTGCTCGTCTCATCCTGCAGGTGTGTGTGGACCCCAGCGACAAAAGATGAGCTGAACATCGTAGAGGTGGAGGGCGAGGACTCTGAGGGTCAGAAGGTCAAAGCCGTACTCGCCACACTCAAACCGTCCACTCTGCCCAGCGTGAGTGTCTCCATGGAGCAATAACAATGAGAACGTGGTGAATTTAAAGCCTGTTGTTGTAGATGTTTCCTCGGTGTCCACCGTCTAAACCAGTCTTTGTTTGTTGGTCTCAGGTGTGTTTGGGTGGGTTCGAGATCACGCCTCCCGTCACTTTCCGTCTGAGGTCCGGCGCCGGTCCCATCCACATCAGCGGCCAGCACCTCATCAGTGAGTGTCTCGGATAATAACGGTTAAAGCAGCCGTCAGTCGTTTTTAACCACGCTGTTATTAATTAATTAACTTAGTCCCTCTGTGACCCAGTTTATGCTCCACACAGTGGGTCTCTCATATGGGGGCAGTTATGTTTGAAATGGGTGGATGTTTAGATAACGACTGTTTCATAATGTGACCTAAAGGCACCGGAGGAATTGACTGACTGCACCTTTAAGTGTGGAACGTGATTTGTCACTAACCGCCCCACCCTTAAACGTCTGTTCAACGTTGACCTCCGGTGCCGTACGTGTTCTGATCAGATCACAGATGTGGTGTTCAGGCTGTTGCTGGTCTAAACCGAGGAGCTAAGTGCTGTTTCCATTTCTCTCTTCCTTTAGTCGTAGGAGGGGATGAGTCTTTTGATGAAGAGGAGGAGGAGGAAGAGGAAGATCTGAGGATGTCTGTGAAGAGGGCAGCTCCAGAGACAGCCAAGACTGCAGTGAGTGTTTGGGCCTGTAGTGTGTGTGTGTGTGTGTGTGTTTTACTCAAACAGTAAACAGCTGTGATGTTAAAACTGTCCACATTTTGTTTCCTTTTTAAAGAAAAAGATGAAGATGGAGGAGGATGAAGATGAGGATGATGACGAAGATGATGATGATGAAGAGTAAGTTTGAGCTTTGTTTTTTGGGGGGTGCTAATGAAAGTGAACGTTTCTTTATGGATTTGTTCTAAAAGCAGATATGAATCTCGTGTTTTTCCAGCGATGACGAGGATGAAGAGAGTGAAGAGGAGACTCCTGTGAAGGTGCGAGGGCTGCCTCTTTACACCGTGACTTACCGCTCAGAGCTTTGTAAAGCCTTTACACTTCAGATGTTTAATTCCAGTTGTATTTTAAATTTTAGGCCAAAATCCCAGCAGCTAAACCCCAGACTCCGGCTCAGAACGGGAAGTCCAAACCCAGCACGCCGGCCCCGAAACAACAGGTCAGAGTCCGGCTGCGGGCGGGGGACTTTTATTCTACGAAATGTAAAGCACTTGTGAACAGCCAGGTGTCCGTAGCTGATTTTTAAGCTGTTTATTATTTTTATTAAATGTTGACAGAACAAGACCCCAGACGCAGGGAAGAAGAACGAGAAGAAACCACAGACGCCCAAGAGCCCGAAGACCCCCAAATCTCCCCAAACCCCCCTCACTGTCCCGGAGATCAAAGCCAAGATGTTGGTCAGCGTTGAGAAGGTTTGTCTTTGATCCAGCGCTACACTCAGTCTCTGATTTACACTGTGGTGTGTTTAGAGAGGGATGGGAATGTTGACTTCGGGTCTCGGGCGGAATCCTCACCTCAGGTCGCTGTCTGTGAGGAGTGTGGTGTGTGTGTGTGTGGGGGTTTCCTCCAGGTCCTCCTGTCCACAGGTGTGTGAGTGACAGGGTGAGTGTGTGTGATACTGTCCACAGGTGTGTGAGTGACGGTGAGTGTGTGATACTGTCCACAGGTGTGTGAGTGACAGGGTGAGTGTGTGATACTGTCCACAGGTGTGTGAGTGACGGTGAGTGTGTGATACTGTCCACAGGTGTGTGAGTGACAGGGTGAGTGTGTGATACTGTCCACAGGTGTGTGAGTGACAGGGTGAGTGTGTGTGATACTGTCCACAGGTGTGTGAGTGACAGGGTGAGTGTGTGTGATACTGTCCACAGGTGTGTGAGTGACAGGGTGAGTGTGTGTGATACTGTCCACAGGTGTGAGTGTGTGTGATACTGTCCACAGGTGGGTGCGTGTGTGATACTGTCCACAGGTGGGTGCGTGTGTGATACTGTCCACAGGTGTGTGTGTGGGTGGGTGAGTGTGTGTGATACTGTCCACAGGTGTGTGTGTGGGTGGGTGAGTGTGTGTGATACTGTCCACAGGTGTGTGTGTGGGTGGGTGAGTGTGTGTGATACTGTCCACAGGTGTGTGAGTGACAGAGTGAGTGTGTGATACTGTCCACAGGTGTGTGTGTGGGTGGGTGAGTGTGTGTGATACTGTCCACAGGTGTGTGTGTGTGTGGGTGGGTGAGTGTGTGTGATACTGTCCACAGGTGTGTGTGGGTGGGTGAGTGTGTGTGATACTGTCCACAGGTGTGTGAGTGACAGGGTGAGTGTGTGTGATACTGTCCACAGGTGTGTGAGTGACAGGGTGAGTGTGTGATACTGTCCACAGGTGTGTGAGTGACAGGGTGAGTGTGTGATACTGTCCACAGGTGTGTGTGTGTGTGATACTGTCCACAGGTGGGTGCGTGTGTGATACTGTCCACAGGTGTGTGTGTGGGTGGGTGAGTGTGTGTGATACTGTCCACAGGTGTGTGTGTGGGTGGGTGAGTGTGTGTGATACTGTCCACAGGTGTGTGAGTGACAGGGTGAGTGTGTGATACTGTCCACAGGTGTGTGTGTGGGTGGGTGAGTGTGTGTGATACTGTCCACAGGTGTGTGAGTGACAGGGTGAGTGTGTGATACTGTCCACAGGTGTGTGTGTGGGTGGGTGAGTGTGTGTGATACTGTCCACAGGTGGGTGCGTGTGTGATACTGTCCATGTGTGTGTGTTACTGTTGTCATTTTTAATGCTACACATAATTTTCCGTTATTGACTGACGGACACTAGGGGGCGCTGTCGTTGTCTCAGCACTCGATTCTAAACTTAGTTTAAACATATTAACGTTTACAAAACCAAGAGGTGGTTGATTGATGTCGCGTTCCCTTTCTTAATTGCTCTTTACTTTGCAGTCGTAATTACGATATTTAAGTCCAGCTCCTGTTAGACATCACACACACACACACACTTTAAAGTTTCTACAGCTGATGATTGAACGCCTTGTGGAGGGTAAATCAGCGCTGAAACAGTGGCCTCTGTAATTAACTAATTGAAGAAGTAATTAAAGGAGTCAGCAGTAAACATTGGTCCCATTAACACCATCAGCACAAACACGTGCAGCACATCATACAGCAACAGCCCTCGTTAATTTTCATAACGATATTATACTTTAGATTTAGTACGTGGTGGACATTTTATTTCAGGTTTTGCCGACGTCTGAGCGTTTCCGTGGAGGGATCTGTTTCAGAGGCTGTGTGTCGGTGGGGCGTCGGTCGTTTTGACGCTGAGCTGGTGTTTGCTGTTGAACCTGTTCAGATGGAGATGAAGGCACTTATTAATAACAACCTCTTCCTTTGCTTTCAGGGCGTGTCTCTCCCGAAACACCAGCCCAAGTTTGAGAACTACGTGAAGAACGGCTTCAAAGTATCAGACGCCAAGGTATTGACACGTCCTTCACTGATTATACAGTAATTTCTCGTAAAAGGTGATTACGTTGCTTTCAGTGCCACTGCTTTAAGGCGGGGTTTAAAATTAAAGTAGCCCTCTGTGATAAACGCTGGAGGGAATAGACACGTGCTGATCCCGGGTCATTAGGACTGATCGTCTCCGCTCCTCTGGAGTTTACTCTGGTGAGCGTTTGATGGCGTGAGGTGTGGTGGATGGTTGTGGAGACCCTGGGGGCTGCTGTAGCGGATCTGAGCTCTTGTTTTTCCCCCTGTTCTTCAGGTGGTGGAGGAGCTGTGGAAGTGGAGACAGACGTTGATGGAGAAGAACTGAATTGTTTTCCTGGTTTAAATTATGTGTATTGTTTCTTTTATTCTCGGAGCCCCTTCAGATTTTCGTTTGTTAAATCCGTGCCATTCCTCTTTCATTTCCTTTTAACAGTGACTTTAACCCCGGAGGTGCTCCGCGTCCATTCTTTACCTCTCACTTCCTGCTCGTAGCAGGTTCCTTGTGGAGGGAGAGACGGAGTGTGTCCCTTTATTCTTTATTTTGTTGGTATTATTTTTGGATTTAATTTGAGTGAATTCCTACAGTTTCCAGTTGCTTCGAAGCTGTGTGAAGTTCCTGTTGAATTCCATCGAGGGCGGACAGTGTGCACATCTTATTAAAGAGAGTGTGGATTTCTGAACATTTCAGGGCTGTGTGTGAGTGTAGTTTGTGTGCGAGAGAAATATACTGTAATATAACCCTGTTATTGAAGAATGTTTGGTTTGTTGTTGCTAAATAATTCTGTCCACATCCTGAAACATGCAAATGAACACGTCCTGTTACTGTTTTTGCAAATGAACTCCACTTTTACTGCACAGGAATAAAGAGTTTTGGAAGAAAAATGCTGCTGTTTCTTTGGATTCATTCATTATCTGTAGCCCTTATCCAGTTCAGGGTCACGGTGGGTCCAGAGCCTACCTGGAATCATTGGGCGCAAGGCAGGAATACACCCTGGAGGAGGCGCCAGTCTTTCACAGGGCAACACACACACACGGACACTTGAGTCGCCAATCCACCTACCAATGCGTGTTTTTGGACTGTGGGAGGAAACCCACGCAGACACAGAGAGAACACACCACACTCCTCACAGACAGTCACCCGGAGGAAACCCACGCAGACACAGAGAGAACACACCACACTCCTCATTGATAGTCACCCGGAGCGGGAATCGAACCCACAACCTCCAGGACCCTGCAGCTGTGTGACTGTGACACCTACCTGCTGCGCCACCGTGCTGCTTCGGAGGGTTACAGCTTTGACCTGGTACTGAGCTTAAATGAGGAGAACAGAGCCTCGGCTGTTGATGTCACTTTGATTTCAGGGCTGTGACAAAATTAATCTGCAACTAACAAATCCTACCTAGTGCTGTTTTAAAACAGATTTTATTTCTCGTTTTGATATAACGCGGCCACTAGGTGTCAGTATAGAGGCATGTAGCTTTAGTCATGAGGACAAATGACTGATTACAGCTTTTAAATAATACAGTTTTGCAGTTTAATATAGTACAATTTTAATTCACAAGAGATACAAGGGAGCAGTTTGGAAATGGTGGCCAATCCTCTGCTAAGAGGCACCTCCAGGGCTCTGTAACAACACACCGCTAACACAATAAGCCTAGTGCTCCTTTGCAGTAATCTTTACCCACGTTATCCACCAGAGGGCGCTCTGAGACTGCGGCTCAGTTGCGTCCTGAGCTTCTACCGTAATGATCTCATCCTCCCTGTGGAACTAGAGGGGTCCTGGAGGTCAGGGCGCTTCCTGTTGTGGTCACTGAGTGTTTATTAATGAACGGACAGCCCTCGCTCACTCAGCTCTTAATCCAGAGCGCTGTGTTGGGTGTCCAAATCTTTATAGACGCCCCCCAGACACAAACAAGTGATATTAGCGACTATAAAAACTACAGTAGCCTTAGAAAAGCGTAATAAACTTAGATCAGATCCAGCTCCAGGCCGTGGAGCAGTGGAACCGTGATGCAGCTCCGTCCAACACCTCTGGGATGATTTTAGCTCCGTTCCCCTGCTGGGTTTTTGCCTCCTAATGGGAATTGACTTAATGGAGACCCTTAATTTCCTTTAGACACCATTAGACGGCCATTAAACTCTTACTGGCTGAATATTAAACCATTAGGAAAAACATAGGATACCATTATGGAGCATTGGACCCTATCAGGAACCAACAGAAGCCCATTTATTGGATGGATACCATCAAATCCTCACAGCAGTGTCCTCAAAGCCTTCCTGAGAAGACGAGAAGCTGTTACCGCTGAAAAAGTGGGAGCAGACCCTTCGAGTTCATAAATATCAGGGCACTGCGTTTACGAACACAGCCGGAGAATATCGCAGACTCACCTACAGAGTGTTTTAATGCAGAGAGAGAGAGAGAGAGAGAAGGTGATGTTAAATCACTTTATAAATGGACACTGCTCCATTTACCCCCACCCAGCTCTTTGGAACGGGTCAATTCCTGAGAGTCAGCACTTGGGCTAAAGGATGGAGGGGTGGATTAGGTGTGTGTTTGTTTGGGGAGTGTGTGTGTGTGTGTGTGTGTGTGTGTGTGTGGTGGGGGGGGGGGGGGGGGTGTTAGAGGGCATAAAGGCATGTTTATGATCCCATAGGATCCTGCATTTGTCTCGGCGAGGCACCTAAGTGCTTCTTTTGCTGTGGCAGGCATAATCATCTTCGGCCAAACAGCGCTATAGTGTGTGGTCGGTGTGTGTGCGGAGCATTAAAAGTGTGTGTGTGCGCCCCATCGCTCATCTGTAGTGTCCAGCAGCTTACTGCTGAATAATGCTCATATTAATCTATTAAACACAGCTGCAAAACATGGTAAATGTGGGTATTTACAAGCGTTAGAGCTGCCCCAAAAGTACCGTAAAATTATAATATAAGGCCATGTAAATAAACACCCTCTCAAGGTCGGGAGACGTTTGTCCTGAAGATAGTAAGTGGTCTAAAGGTTAAAGGTGATGTGACGCTGTAGACGTCTGTAAAAGAGTGTGGTCGGAGATGTTAAAACAACCCTAGACAAGTCGCTTTAAAGTCAAAAAAGGAGAGTTTAATTACATTTAGACTATGTACAGATGAATTACAGTGATATAATACACTCGTCTGGATGCAGCGCTGCTCCTTTCCCTTCGGAGCGTCACATTTACACATTCACTTCACCAGCACTCTTTAAGTTCTCGTCTTTAATACACATTTCTACCTCCTCCGTCGCTGTACACCATCTTTAATAACGTCTATGGAGAGGGAAAGACCATCGGCAACACTTCCTTAAAGGACTATTCCACCAGAGTTCACTGAGACTTCGGAATAATTCAGTGATTCACATCAAACAAAGTCATGAGGAGTGGATTTGATCTGAAGTGTTGTTAACGGTAGGGACCTGACACTTCTTCAGGGACGACGTCCTGCCTCTAAACCCACACTGTAAAAAAATTATTGTAAATTTTACAGTAAAATACTGGCAGCAGAGTTCCCAGGCATTTACCGTATTTTTACAGGAACACTACTGTATTTCATATTTACACCATATTACTGTAACTGAATAATACAGTACTTTACTGTAAACACTGATTTACAGTAAAATACTGAAGCAGACTCTCTGTAAATTTACAGCAATTTTATACAGTGTAGTGAATGTTTACACTCCTCTAGCCGACATTTGGCATTGAGCACGGTGACCTCAGGCTCATGTGCAGCTGCTCCAGAGCTGTGTCCCTGTTATTCTCCACTACACTACTGTAATAACGTTGATGAAGAGCGTTTACAGGCAGACGTCTGGTTCCGTTCACCTCCGCCGTCAACGGTTTCACACCAAACCAAACCCCTCCATCACTGTTTACATCGGAACCACAGAATTACGCAGAAATATTGAAAAATGGGTGGAATGTCCCTGTAAAAGAGAAACAAAACGAAGGTGTAAAAGCAGAATAGCCCTTGACCCTTACAAAAATGTAAGCACTGCTGTAATAAGTGATGTAAGATGGATCTGTTAGAGTGTGTGTGTGTGTGTGTGTGTGTGTGTGGGACAGTGAGTGTTTATACGCTTGTTAGCTTTTCCATCAATGGTGAAATGGCCCAAACAAGGGGCATAAGAGGTCAGGACACTGAATCATTAATGGTTACGTGTCTCCGTCATTAGTTCTCCATTCTCCTGTGTGACAGACAGAGGGAGGTGCCGGTATGTGATGCATCTGTCTGTCGATACGTTAGCATTGAGCGGCGAGCCGAGCGGACCCACCGCACCCCATCGGTCGTTTGTTATGTGTCAGTTCCTCTGAAGGAGAAAGGATAATCCCTGCGCAGGAGTTTCTCTCGGGGTTCTGTCCTGATGATGTACTTCACAGGGCGTTTGCTGAACTCTGGGGTGAATCAGTCTTTTGTATTTGTCCTTGGCCCAAATGTGCGTTGAGTCAGTGGTGTTTTCCACTGCAGGGTCCCTACTCTACGCTGTGGTGGTACCCTCAGGGGAATGTAATAGTACTGTATTCTATATTGATTCTAGATTTTAAAATTGTAATAATTTCATACGCATCATTTCACCTCCAGGACTTATATTACGTTCTTTTATTTTACACCATTCTATAATTAAAGTTTACAATATCCCTCTCCTTCTGGAGAATAGAAATGTACCTTTATGAGAGAGTACTCTACTGGACTCTATTCGACTCAACTCGACTCCTCCACCAGGTGAATCAGGTCCTGGTTCTGGAAGCGGGTTCTTGTTTAGTGGCTGTTCTCTCGTGGTTCAGAGCGAGTCGAGTAGGGACTAAACCGTGGCGTGTAAACCTTGCAGAGCGCTGATCGTCCAGAGAGAGTCGTCACTCTACGCCACGCAACGCAGACGACCAGCACCAACTCTCCATCTGTAAAATCTCCAGCTGCAGCAGAGATCACGTTTGTTTTTATCCGACTCACGACGGCAGCTCGTAAAATGACGCCGTGGTCTTTTGAAGAGGTTCAAACGCTCCTTGGATCGGTGGCCGACGAAAGAAACGCTGCAACAAGGAAGGAACAAACTCTACTGATCTGTCTGAACTGATGACGGAGCTGTGTTCAGTCCCAAACAACAACAACACGCCGATACACCATGAGTAAACACCGCTTAACGTTACCACCGCCGTTGTTGTGGTTTCCAAAGCCCACTGTTCCCCTTAGAGACGGGGTTAGAGACAACACTGATACATTTCAGGGGGGAGCTGTGGGACCAATAAGAGCGTAGAGTCCAGTAGAGTCGGTACCATGCAGCGGAGGTCTTCTGCCTCACAGAGTTTTAGCTCCAGCACAAGCTACACCTGATTCCGCTACAGGATCCTAAGTGGTTCTTGGCTGAGACTTCTTGGAAAACCTCTGATGTATACAATGTGAGAAGGTGAGACAGAAACATCAATCAGGATTTGACAGATCTCCCATCGCACCTTTAATCACAGCCTTAAGTCTGCTTTCAGTTTAATGTCGGACATTACGTTTTTTCCTTCACCCAACCTCATTCTTCCAAGTCCCACCCAGAGCAGACACTCAGATGATGCTTCGACAGTTGTGCCCCTCAGGAGCCCAGGGAATATCTAACCTAATCACGCAGAGCTTTGGAAACACATGTAAATGAGTTAAACCAATCAGATGCAACCTAACCCCCGTGTGCAGTGACATCACAACCACAGCACAAACTAACGGGCCGTCTGGCAGACAGAGGTTAAACCTCTCACCAGACAGAAGTAGACCACAATAAGAGGCCGGGGAGTGACCCCAGTGGCAGTGGCAGTTCTATCAAATCCAACATGTTCCTCAAATCATTCAGTCTTTACACTTTCACACGTGTTCTCTTTTACACTAAAAGCGCCTCGGTCAGGTACAAAGACCACTCGGAGAGTGGAGTTTCTTCTAATCTGTGGTCTGCAAGTCTCTGATGGTCCACAGGCTTTTTTTGTTTTGTTTTGTTTAGATGCAAAGCACTTAAAGACACTGGCTCGTAACTCACGTATTAATTAACTAACGTTCATACTCACTCATGTTTAGGAATTGCGGCACTGAAGAGTGCTATTCAGAGGCTATGCGTCCTTGTAAATGAAGGTGAAGCCAGTGGTCTGTAGTGCGCTCTGGATGGCACTTTAATCTTACGACATGTGGTCAGTTTCTCCCTGACCGTAGGTAGTAAGCTCAGTAGATGTCTGTCGTATATTTATTTATTTCTCAAAGCCTGCGCTGAGGCCAGTGCGACTCCTCTGTAGTTCGATGGTAAAAGCCAGCAGAAGGTCAGTAGGTGTCCTCTGTAGTTTGGTGCGAGGAAGGTCAGAAGATCTCCGTGTGTTGATGGCTGCTGACCGCTGCTCCGTGCTGCGGTTCATACGAGTGCTGAGCCCAGTTTGCCGCTCTCGTCGGCGCAGGCCCAGGGCTGCAGGTTCTGGAGGGCGAACAGGGAGGAGTTGTGGATGCACAGAGGATCGGAGGGAACCGAATCACCCAGAGATTTCTGGAGAGCGTCGTGTTGTAGCTGCAGCATCAACCTGCTCGCCTGCTGCCGCTCAGCCTCCCTCTCCTCTGCTGTCTGACGCCTGAGAGAGAGAGAGAGAGAGAGAGAGAGAGAGAGAGAGAGAGAGAAATAAGACCCAGAACACCCTTTTGTTATTTAAAACATTCTATATTAAATAACTCTACACTGTTGCGCTCAACATCGACACTACCGTTAATACCCCATACACCAATTTTAATGCCCCATACACCACCTTTAGTACACATACACCACATTAAATACCCCATACACCACCTTAAATAACCCATACACCACCTTAAATACCCCATACATCACCTTAAATAACCCATACACCACCTTAAATACCCCATACACCACCTTAAATACCCCATACATCACCTTTAATACTCCATACACCACCTTTAATACTCCATACACTACCTTTAATACTCCATACACCACATTAAATACCCCATACACCACATTAAATACCCCATACATCACATTTAATACCCCATACATCACCTTAAATAACCCATACACCACCTTAAATAACCCATACACCACCTTAAATAACCCATACACCACCTTAAATAACCCATACACCACCTTAAATAACCCATACATCACCTTTAATACACATACATCACATTTAATACCCCATACATCACATTAAATAACTCATACACCACCTTAAATAACCCATACATCACCTTAAATAACCCATACACCACTTTAAATACACAATACTTTATTGTTTCTAAAGTATTTACACATGACTTCATTCTAATTTTCTTTGGCTAAACTGTTGGATGCCGTAATAATAATAATAATAATAATAATAAACTTTAAACTGTGTGTTAAACTTGTGGAATTTGAAATAATGCCCTTGTAGCTTTACATTTTCTTTTTTTGCTCAGATTATTACTTTTATTATTATTATTATTATTAATTTTAACAGAAAATGAATTAGAAAGTGTCCAGAACGAGCGCGAGCATCTTCACAGCGAACACTGTAATGTGTAAGAAATGTAAGTCTTTTACTGTAAAATTACAGGAACTATTTTTTTAAAGGTGTGTGAAGAACCATTTAAAACACAATAATGACCAAAATCATTCAGATAATTCTTTGGCAGTGAAACATTTACAGTGAAATCTGAAGGTGATGTGGATCGAGCTGATGTCACCTGTGTGTGTTCTGACCCCTGTTCACAGCGCGGCGGAAAGGTGCTGAAAATTAGAGGAAAATAAATCAGAAAACCGACGTTCCCTCGGCAGCCATTTTAACACAAAACGTCATCTCGCGGTGCCGGCATTTTAATAACTGAACTTTAAAAAAAAAAAAAACGCTTTGGCCAGAACCCTGATATAACCAACACAATCTAAAATAATGTAGAGATTTAAATAAATAAATATATTAAATAAATAAATAAATAAATAAACGTTTGACTAAATTTTACTTTTTTTTTTTTTTTTTTTTTTTTTTTTTTTTTAAACGCGTCATACAATTCATATAAAAATAACTGGATATTTTCATGTTCGGTTTGAAGTTCTCTTAGTGTCTTTGCAGTTTTCCCCAGAGTCTCTACAAGGGAACGCTTCAGTGTAACTGTGTAGAAGCACCATTTCACTTTGAGTTTTAGACTTTTATCTGTGGTATTTAATGTGACGCGTTCTTATCGCAATAAACAGGTTCCTGAAGCAAAAACGAATACTTTAAATGGTTTATATTTAAAGTGTTCACGGAAATCAGGACACATCCAGACATTTAAGAGAACATAGTTTTGAGTTAAATACTTGGTGAATAATAAATTATATTTATAGCATCCTTATGTCATATAAATATAAATATAAATATATGAAGGAGCGTGTACAGAGCACAAGCCAACTCCAATCACAGGAGCGTCACATTTGTTTGATCTGATGATGAACACAACAATGAATAAAACTCTGAACGTATTAACATTGTGTTTTATAAATCTATTTTATGCAAATGCTGAGAATTCACCTTAAGAACAAATTTAGCCTGAGATTCCAGGAGGCTGTGTTTTATAAACTGTGGCTCGGTGATGGTCAGTTGAAATATGTTTCTAGAAATGGACTCTCTAAACATTCTAGAACCATTTCTGGTTCCTCACCTCCACTTGGTTCTGCGGTTCTGGAACCAGGTCTTGACCTGAGCGTCCGTCATCTTCAGGGTCTTGGCCAGAGCGGCCCTCTCGGCGCTGGCCAGGTACTTCTGACGGTGGAAGCGTTTCTCCAGCTCGCAGATCTGCACGCGCGAGAAAGAGGTGCGGGGCTTCTTCCGCTTGGGCGGGGTACGGTTCTGGTACGGGTGACCGATCCGCCGCGCCACGGTGAAGGGCGCGAGAGCCGCTGGAGAGAGGGGCGACAGGGAGGGGGCAGGTTAAGGGGAGGGGCGAGAGAGCATTAGATTTTTTAATTTATTATTTTAAAGAAATAATTGTGATTCTTTAAGAAATAATGGTTTAATTGTTTAAGAAGTAATTTCTATGTCTTAAGAAAAGTGTTATTTGCCATTTTTTGCTCATCGGTCCTGTGGGGTTTTATCAGGGGGCAGTGAAATAAAGGCGCTTACATTTATTCAGACTTTCATTCGTCTTAGTAAACATCTTAAATACGTCAGTAAAAGTCTCAAAATAAAAAAATTAATAATAAAAATGTTCATATGTTACACAATTTAATTCCTTGATGATTGTATATAAATTGTTTTTTTTCCCACTGGTAACGGACACGTCACAATTAACCGTCACGTCACAATTAAATGCAAATAGAGCGTTCAGGAGTATCGTGCTTTATTTATAAGAGAACGGGTAACGGTTGTTAGACTGATTTGTTCTCAGCGGTGGCACTAAGAGCGGACAACGTCTTCGTTTTAAGAAATGAAACGCAAACAAATAAAAAGAGCTGATTCTACTGTGGAAATAAATATGAAGGTTTCTGTAGATTTGTGTCATTGTGTAAGGTTTTGGGACACAGCGGCTCTTACCATCTACCCTCACTATTATCATCATTAACGGTTATTTAAAAAAATAAAAACTAATGCTGCTACAATAATTGCGTTAAGCTACTTTCCCTCTAATATTTCTATATAATTTTTTATATATTTTTTTTGCCACGAATCTGCAGGAAATACAGGGAAAACCCAGTGGAGTTTTAGGCCATAATTATTAAATATTTACTGAATTTAATTTAGGATTTAAATGTATTCATTTAGCCCACAGCCAATGAGTCCCAGCGCTGAAAATAACACACATCTATTAAATTAAATTACACAAACTTCTATTGGCAAAGCGGTGCTTTATGGCCATACGTTATTTTGGACATTTGGTGTAGTTCCACAGGATTTATTAGGTAGCCTGGATCTCTCTCTCTCTCTCTCTCTCTCTCTCTCTCTCTCTCTCTCTCAAAGTGTGGGAAGCCCAGAGAGCGCCTATAGGCATCCATAAATAACCCTGCTGAAATATTGATATCTCTTTATAAGTGCCTCGCGCTGAGATTGGCCTTTTTTTTCTGAAGAAGACAGCGCGTGAATTCTTTATCAATCAGCCTCGTTTTTTACAGGCTTTAATAAAAACCACAGCTGCAGCTTTCAGGGCGGAGCATTAAGACATCAGCGCCTCTCAGAGAGCTTTAAACTTAATATATGAGCTTTTATATCGGTGAAGGGCACAGCGGGGTTCGATGCCCCGCACGGGGGGGGGGGGGGGGGGGTGTAATGGCAGACTTCGTGCTGTGGCTGGTTTCTCTTGTTTGGGTTTTAATTTCTCGTGACGTGTCCTGAAAATTAAATAAGTGCAAATTTACATCCAAGTGTCTCTTTTCGGTTTGCTGAAAAGATGACGTCACGTTTCCTATTTTATGGAGTGGAGTTTCCGGTGTTTTTTTTTTAGCTTATTGTACCTTGAATGAATTCTTGATTTGTGCTTAAAACTCAACTCAAGCTTCTTAACAATTCTTAAATGAGCTACGACTTCTGTAATAATAATAATAATAATAATAATAATAATCACACAGGTCTGGCGATAATAATTTACTCGTTTACTCTGTTATAAACTACATTTATAACAACACAATTATTAAAATAATGTGATGTGTACAAATATGAAAACACTCATACACTTATTATAATGTTTACAATCTACATTCACGACAATGTTAGCTTCGTTCACTTAAAAATTAAGTTTCTTTGAAAAGTGCTTTAAATAATGTGTTTCTCCAAAAGCACAGTGTTTAAAAAGAGGGTTCTTCAAGGGTCTTAATTGAATTTGTCAAGGGTTCTACATAAAACCCAAAGGTATTCCCTTGTTACAAACCTCTTTGGTGCTTCATAGAACCAATAACAAGAAGGTTCTTTATTGAGAACCATATACAACATAATCTTCATCGGTCTGAGGAACCATTTCACTGTTAAAGCTCATGCAGTGCTCCCTCACAGAGCTGTAAGAGTGTGTGTAAGGAGCATGGAGCTGTCTCCGTGGTAAATGAGTGAAACATTAATATTTACTTGTAAAACAACATTAATTAAATGAACAATATGTATTTTTAAACCCATTAAAACCTCCACATGGAGCTGTAGACAGAAATGTGACGTTGTACAGGACCCATGTGATGGTTCACAATGCTTTATATTTATTATAATCTCTTCCTGTTACGTTAGGCGTCAATTCAGTGCGTTCACTCTACACTTCCCCACACTGTCAGCCACATTCCAGTCCCCTGAGGTAGTAGCATATAATACATAATATAATATTAATACCCCCCTCTAATGTACAACAGGGTCCTTAAGGTCAATCTGAGGTGCGCCTTTAAACAGTAATACAAAGCTTTAAATGTGGACAAATGACAATAATGCACCTAATAATGTGTGTGTGTGTGTGTGTGTGTGTGTGTGTGTGTGTGTGTATAACAGAAACTAAACATTGTATAAATACAGCCATAAAAGGGTGTACATTAAATCTAAAATAAAGGCCTAATTATGGTTTATATTTCTATTGCACGTCAATTATACAGTTATTATACAGTTATTATACAGTTATTATATGTTTTAACGCTAGCAACATTGCACAATACATGGCATTTCCAGAGAGACATGGCGATCCATAGCAGCCACAAGGCCCTCCACGAAACTAATGAAAACATATCAATAAATATAATATCAGCAGTTGGAGCTGTTGTTATAAGCGTGTTATTACACCTGATACACCTGGGTTAACGTTCCTGTTCCCAGCCCTTTTCTACGCTATAAAAATTGGTGTTTAATTTCTCAGCTGTGGGAACTCTGGCAATACACTCCAAAAAAACAGGGTTCTCCAAGGTTAGAACCTGGTTCTTTTCCTGGTGAAATTGTGCTTTCGGTTGATGAAGAGGTTGCTGTATATGGTTCTAAATATAGAGCCTTTTAAAATGGGTCCTAGCACCACAAAAGGTTGTTACTGTACAGAACCACAGAACCATATACAACCCCTTATCCATCGGCCTGAAGAACCCTTTCACAAGTACAGAATCGTTTAAGGTTCTAAATGGTTCTAAATCGAAACACTGTGTTTATCAAGAACACTTGAAGAACACTCTTTTTTTAGGAGTGTAAAAATGCCCCAACTGCTGTACCCCCAGGGCCCACGGGTCAGAACCTGAAGAACATAAAGAACCAAGAACAAACTGTTAATATCCCACAGTGTATCACTGAGGACAGATGTTAAGTCTGTTACAGATGTTGGATTGTTATAGATTTTAGGCCTAAACGAGGTTATTAACGATTAAAGCCACACACACACACGTCATTCACCTGCGAATCTGTCCTTGGCGAAGCGCGTGCTGCCCTCCATCCAGGGGAAGCCGATCCCCGCGAGCCCCGGCGGCGCAGCGCTGGGTAAAGGCGGCGGGACCGCGGCGGTCAGGGGCGGTGCGCCGGGACCCGGATGACCCCGCCCGGCGCAAGCGTCAGGTTCACTCCGTAGGGCCGAGAGTCTTCGTAGGAGCCACGAGCCCGTGGAACGCGCCCGTGACCGCTGGGTACGGGGTCGCGCAAGCTCCCGCGCTCGCTCCCGCCCCGGGCGCGCTTCCCAGAGGGAACCCGCCCTCGCTGAGCCGCTCCGAGTCCGAACTCGCGCGCGAGGAGTTCTGCTGCGGCTCCGGTTCCGTGCCGCTGAGGATCTGGTCGATGCCGAAGCTGATGGGCTCGTGCTGGCTCGCGTGAGGCGTGTGTCCCGCGCCGCTGGGGCTCGAGCTGGAGCTGGAGGGGCGCTCCATGTCTCTCTCTCTCTCTCTCTCTCTCTCTCTCTCTGTCTTTATCTATCTGTTTTTCTTACTTTTATGTTACGTTTTTTTTATATTGTTTTTCTTTTCCTTTCTCCGTTTTATTTTCCACGCAGTTTCAGATAAATCCCCGTCTCCAGTTTCTTTGAGGTTTATTCCACAATCAGCGCGAGGAAAACCACAGGAAACGCATCGGTAAACATTCAGAATGTATTTTAAAAAGCCTAATAAAAATAAAACTAATCCGGATTAAATAACGATGCTCTTCCGGCGCCGGATCTGGGCGCGTGGCTCCGCTGCTGGAAAAGTTTTGGCTCCTTCTCAGCGCACGCGAGCTCTCTCCCTCTCTCCAGCTCTCTTTTCATTGGCCACCCTCAGTCCTCTCCTCTCCTGATTGGCTCATCCGCGCGCTGTGACGTCATCGTCCCAAACATCGCTTCTCTCTTCTGACGCGTGGAGAGACGAGTCTAAGGTTGTGATGGAGAACAGAGTTAAATCACGGTCTGTGTTTCTCCCGGAGCCTTAAGAGCTGTTTATCTTCTTTAGAGCTATTTCTGAGCAGAATATTTACAGCTAATAAAGACCCTCGGTTATTATTACATTATTATTTAATTATTACACAATTATTAATACATAAAATATGATTATTATCGTTATTCCTCTTATTATTATTATTATTTTTATTATTATAATTAGTAATATTAGTAACACAAGTTTTAATGTGATCTCTTACAAATACCTCTCAAACTAGTTGTTAATACGTTGCTATTAGTGTCTATACAGTTGGTATAATGTAGTTGTTACAATGTTACTACCATTATGAGAACGTGTAACATAGTAATAACAGTTGTAGTAGTAAATTATTCTGTTACTCTTTATGAATCAGCAAAACTCAGCAGGAAAACGAAACAATAGCCGTTATTACAATGTAATTAGTTTGTAATAATATATTCATTCTTACATTATTAAAATCATCATGAAAAGAAACAATAGAGTTATAATAATAACCATAGTAACGCTCGTAAATTGTTCTTTGTGACCTCAGTGATATAGCAACCATTTTGTATAATAACTATGTTATTATTAATATTATTTGTAGTAATATTAGAAGTAGCTTGTTACGTCTTGGCAAGGGCACCAACTATTTGTTATTATATTGTTATTATTGTGTAAAATTAACATATTTATTATTAACACATTGTTATAATCATGATTAAATGAAGCAGTATAATAACGTGAAATTATCGTGAATTAAACTGTAATTTCCGATCTCTTATAACTACAGAGCCAATAAGTGACCAACGGTTATTACAATTATTATTACATTGTTATTTACAGGAAGAAAAGGAGCAGTGCATTAATCATAGTGTTATTAATAAAGCAGGTGCTTCTCTGAACCTCTGAAACGACTGAGCTATAAAGTGAACAAGAGTTGTTATTACGTTTTAATTATTGTATAACAACATACATATTCTAGAGTATTATTGTTATAAGCAGGTCTTTACCTGCTATAAATGGTTCCACGTGCCTTCATAACGACTGGATACAAAAGGGAACCGCCAGTTATTATTATGTTATAATTATCATATTATACCAACTATTTTTGAATAATCCTACTGTTATTATCCGTATCATTTTATTCGATGAGGTTAACACAGTAATAAACCATTAATAAATGACTATTACTTTATTACTAATAGTTTTGCTCCCTTCTGTAGGAAAATGCAGTGGTTCTAGACAGAGCCGTGAACTCTTAAAGAAGGGTTCTTCCCTTTGATGGACCTCCTAATATCTACTCTGTTATCACAGTTCTAGATACTGTTCTAAACAGGTTTGCACTGATGTCTCAGTGTCCTTGCTCAGTGTCTAGAACCCTGTGTAACTTCGAGAGACGCTATAGTGGAACACACATTTAATATAAAACCCCTACAGAGCCCTGGCGCGCGTTAAACTGTAAAGTAAAAGGACAGTCGCCTTCCCCTAAGTGACGTCACACAGCCGGCATTTCAGATGGGATTTAAAAGCCCTTTAATTATTACTATGACTATTATCACTGGACTGTGTGTGTGTGTGTGTGTGTATGTGTGTGTGTGTGTGTGTGTGCTGTGTACTAATCAGATGAGCGCGAGCCTCTTTGAGGAGACTCTAATTGGATGAGTCTCATATTTTGGCCATCGATCCCTCGCGCGAGGAACTGGAGCTCGCGGATTAAAAGCGGCTCCGCGTCCGCGGGCTGGCGGAGGCCTCGAGCGCCGGGAAATTGGTGCCTTTCGCCGCGTGCCACACTCTCTCCGCGCGCGGGGCTGATTTTATTGGCTGAAGGAAATCTAGATTAATGCCGCGTTTATTGATCGCCGCGCGCTCCGGGCGCTCGCGCTGCTCAGCAGGAGCTTAGGCCTAATACAGCTGCTATTAATCACTGCTAACCGTTTACAATAATAATAACAACAACAATAATAATAATAATAATAGAATTCTATTCATTATTTATGTAAAAGATAAGACGATTATAAATAGAATGGAGTTGATTACTCTTAGAGAAATAATAAATAAAGGTTTTCAGAACCATCACATGACTTTTTTATGTTTGTTGAAGGCACTTTTACCAAAACAATGTTTAATTGGAACAATAAAGCTTTAAAGCAGCAGACAGAGCTTTAAAAGGCAGTGTGCTCTGAAACAGCTCATAAACCTAATCCTTAACTTAATCCTAGCCCTAAATCTGAGCCTAAACTGAGCCCTAACATTAACCTCAAACCATCAACACCGTCCCTTACTCAGACCTGACGCTACGTCTAAACCTAAACACAAACTTAAGCCTAACTCTAACTCTTTTCCTAATCCTAATGTGAACCCCAGCCCTGCCCCTAATCCTCTAATCTCCAGAAGGTCCGGATTGACTCCTGGGTAATGTGCTCCACAGCAGGTTACAGCACTGTTTCTGTTATTCTTCTTCAGTACGATACAGAAAAGAATTGGATGGATTTGATGAAACAGCGCCACCAGTGGACGGGAGCTACAGAATTTAGACATGTTCTGAGTAAGTGTGGTGCTCCTGAGAGATCCTGTCAGCACAGGACACACAGGGTTTACTTCACTCCTCTGGATTGTGGAGGGTGAGAGGGAGGGCCTTTCAGCACCCACACACCCTCATGTCACTGTCTCTATCTCTCTCTCTCTCTCTCTCTCTCTCTCTCTCTCTGCCTCTCTCACTCTGCTCTGCATTCATTCTTAACCCCATATTACCCTGTTCTCCAGTTCCCAGGACCGTGCGCAGTGTCTAAAAACTCCAGCAGCACTGCTGTGTCTGATCCACTCTACACCAGCACAACACACACTAACACACCACCACCACGTCAGTGTCACTGCAGCGCTGAGAATGATCCACCACCACATCACACCTGCTCTGTGGGGGTCCTGAGCGCTGGGGAACAGGGGGAAAGAGGGGATAAGGAAGTATGCAGAGCAACAGATGGAGTGTTCCTGTGTAGAGAAGCGTAGAAGCAAGAGGGTGGCTTTAATGATCTGGATGCTCTGTGTGTGTGTGTGTGAAAGTACACGGATAACAATAACACGAGCGCGTGATCATTTTTAATATAAATATGGCGAGTCTTTGTCTTTGTTTATTTAGTTGTTTCCGTTGTTGTTTGTGATTGTTGTGTTGTAACTGAACAGAGAGACGATAATCAATACATTTATCAATAGAACCGATACAATTAATTACATTATTCTTTGTTTATTTTGTATTTTTAAATGAATCGCTGAACGTTTTTAAACGGAGTGGATCCCTCCGCCGTCGGTGAGGGGCTAAAAGCACCCTACAGCAATTAAGAGGGTCCCGGGCGTGCACGCGCTCCCCGGGGGTGGGAGAGGTTATTGCGCGCGCTCCCGTGCTCATCAATCCCGCGCTTTAGACGCAGAAGGAAAAGACAGGGGGAAGAAAAAAAGAGAGAAAAACCACGTAAAGAAATGAAAAAAGAGAAGAAAGGGAAGGAGGGATGGGGATTGAAAGGGCGGCAGCGCGCGAGCTGCTCGTGCTGCTGGTGAATAATGAACGAGGCGCTGTTTTAGAGGAGCGCGCGCCCCAACTTCCTCCTCCATGCTGCAATATGAAAAGGGCGCGGTAAGTAATAGTGCATTTAAAAAAGGATCGAGTACGATTTTATTACCAAATTTAAAGCGGGAGAAACGGAGAGAGGGAGGAGTGGGAGAGGAGGAGAGGAAAGAGGAGAGAGAAATCTGATAGAGTGTGT